>NC_056729.1:1619462946-1619492946 GCF_019279795.1 Protopterus annectens
GGGTTAGCCTGCTTAATTTCTTGACTTTTCTTATGTTTTCAGGTGTAATGTAGCAGATTTACCATGGTTGTTTATCCATGCTCTTAGCTGTGTCACTTTTCTTATTACTTTGCATGGATAACTAAGTAAAAAATAGGCACTTTATTGAGTGCAAAACCCTGAAAGCATTCTTGGGGGCATTCCATTGTTGCATGACATCTCTACCATTGTCCTGAGGACATAGCATTGACCATTACCTTCTCTGCTACCTCTCTGCCCTCTGAGACATAGTGCCATAATGCATTTTTGTCGTGACTTTGTTATTCATTCATTATTTAATTGAGAATCCCATTCCCTGGAGCTCCTGTAGATTTAGCATTGGAGTCTCACTATAGATAACTATCTCAATAGCAGTGTAAAAGGAATGCAGAAAGCAGACAAGCACTGTTTGTAAAGGAAAGTCTGTATTTTGACCAAAGAAGAGTGTGTGTAGAGAATGCTGTTAGAAAGGGAAATGAGTGTGTGTCTTTGCAGAAATTATATCCTTCCTGGTGTTGTACTGATTGTAGTAATAGTGTCTTTCCAAGTAAAGTTCCTGCATATGTGCTGGTTTATAAGTAACTCTGAGAAAACAGTAGGAGAAAACATCTGGCAAGGAAAATGCCTGCCATTAAAACACTTCTCATTCACATCATATCCTTTAAGGAGAAACAGCAATGCTGCAGTATTTGTTCCACAAAGAGATTACAGAGCAGCTGACAGAGAAGTGCTTTACTAAGGGTCACACAGTAGGTGACAGCAGAGAAGTCTGTTCCAGCTTCAAGTTGTTGGTTTTAACCTCTAAACAAAATGTTTACAAATACTTGTCTGTTCATTGTCTAACCTCTGCTTTTGCAGAGATGTGCAAAAATTACAGCTGCACTGAGAAAGAAAGTTTAACATAAGTTTATTTTGAAGGATCTCCTCCTCTTAATATTTAGACTGTGTAATGCAGACTGTTAAAGTAATAGCAAATCTCTTGTATGAGCAAAGCTCTGTTCTGAAAAATAAAACCATGTGACAGTCCTTTTATAAAGGACTTCCTTCAGATTTGTGTAAAGGCTGTTCCATTTCTTCACATGACTTTTATATGAGTGTATTGAGCTTTATATATCAGTTTAGCTGCAGTACCATAGACTTTCTTAGAATCTAGTCTTGAACTTTCTCAGATGCTGTTTGTTCATTCCTTTTGTTGTACCCATTTTGTCCAGTTCAAAGTTAAGCCAATCTCTCTACTTAGTGGTTGCAAAGTGGAACAATTAATCCTGGACAGGATTTTAGTCGTTAGTGGAGTAAACACACACACACACACACACACACACACACACACACACACACACACACACACACACCTATTTATGGGTGTTTTGCAGGCTCACTAATTGACTTAAGGCATGTCTTGGGACATGGACAGTCAGCAGACATATAGAGCCCTCACAAAACACACCCCATCTTGGAGCCTATGCAACATTTTTCTTGTACTTTTACTTTTATTACTGAACTAATGATGAATTTCTCTGTTTTATAAGTTGTACAGCATTATTCCATTGCAAGAGCGTATGTGATAACTGTTGAACATGTATGTTCTAATTTTCAACAGTATCTGTTGCCATTTCTAGTCCAGGTCGTAGCTGAAAAGGGTTTTTGGACCACCCTATTTACCTGGTTAACAATTGGAAAATAAATAAAATGGATCACACTGGATACCCAAACTCCATACCGGAAGCAAAAGTAGCTGTTGTTGGTGCCCCCCGTACATTCCTGCAGAGTCTGCATATCTCCTGGGCTTGGTGTACATGCCTAACTTAAGGGTACACATATCCTGAGCTCAGCTTATATGCATGCTGAGACATGTACATGTTCCAGAATTCGGGTTTGTGCATGCAAGGTTTTATATATGTCCTGATATCGGTGTAATTGTGCTCAGATGAATGGGCATGAACTCCACAGTACATACACACATACATACATAGGTACACATGTATCCTGAGATTGGCATATACACTTAGAAAGTATGAATGTGTTCTTTAGCTCTCCATACATCCTTATGTGGATGTTTATGTCCAAAGCTCACAGCACATGCACACGGGAGCTGTGTATGTGCTTTGTGATGCTTTTTTTTTTTTTTTTTTTTAATAATGTCTGCGGTCCTACCTTGTGGAAAAGCAACTACGCAAAATGTTTGTTCCTTGTTTTTTTTCTTAAATGCATTTTATTGTACAACGTTGAAAGCACTGAGCATGTACAGCACATTTTCAGGTACGACTAAAGGATAGTTCAAGTTACTTCTACAAAATAAGCTTACCACAAAAGTATAACAAGTTAAAAGACAATGGTAGTAAGAAAGAGCAAGTAAAAAGATGCCATCTTGTGCCATATATTGACCACTGTAGTTACTTGTGCTGTACTTCAGCATTTAATGTGAGCCCCTGGATAGCGCACCAGGTGTTGGTTTGACCTAGGCTGTGCTGGAGAATTTGGTAGTCTTGAATGGAGCTGACAGCTGCTCCTAGTTTGGATTTATCCTCAGTCCTGGTTAGCCAGACGTTCGGGGTGCTGTATTTCCAGTCACAGAAGTAGATGTTGAATAAGAGGGTTGATTTCCTTGCAGCTGGAAGAGATGCCACTAACCTTTACAATGCAAGTTTTTGTCCATAAGTGAGTTGGCTGTCGAATGGACTACATGAAATATTTGCCTGGAATTATTTCAGAAGGCCGTGGTGGGCAATGTGTGTATAGATAGCCCCTCATCTAAGGCTTCTACAACCTTGTTAGACTAGTACCCTAGGCTAGGTAGACACAGTCTGCTTTTGCAAATCTAAACTGATTGTATTCTCAGTTATGGAGGTTGCCTGTTATTTTTAATCTGTTTAACAGTGACACAGACTGTGATTTTACAAACAAACTGTGCTTGTAAAAACATATAAGCCTGTAGCTACCAGAGTCTATTGCACTGCCGTTCTTCTGAAGGAGAAATGCCATGTTAATTCAAGTTTCAGATGAATAGTTGAATGAATTTGGATGGTGCAGTGGTGTAGCAGTAGCATTTTCGTCTCGCAGCAAGAGGTTCTCTGGTTCAATTCTTGGCTAGGGGTGCCTTCTGTGTGGTGTCTGCATGTCCTCCCTGCATTCCTGTGGGATTCCTCTGGGTGCTCCAATTTCCTCTCACATTAAAAGACATGCCATCTGGAGTGTTTCTCCCTGGGCCTCCACTGAAAAATGGCTTTGTTCCAAGTCGGACTTTCCTGGTTAAAAAATGTTAAATAATGGTCAGTGAGGAGACTTAAGGTTAAAATAAGTGTGATGGTGTTTGGCTGTGTGGTGCTTGATATGTACAACCAGACTGCCTGGCATATTTTTTGGACCCAAAAAAACAAATTATGTTCTTCGTGTTTCACTGTTAGTCATTACATTTGGGTTATCTGCTCGCAGTAGCCCTCAGTTGGCCTGATTAACAGTCTTGGGTCCTGCATCAGATGCTGTCCCTTCTACCATGACGTCAGGTCATCAGGGGTATAAAACATGCAGCCGATGGCATTACCTCAGTCTTTCTTGCCGCACGGTGCCCGAAGCAGAAGCATTTCACAAGTGCCGGTCGGCCGAATCCTGAAATTTTCATTTTCGAATTTCAGGACCGAAGTCTTCAACTAAAGCTAAGTACCCCGTTAGGGAAACTTTTTTTGCTCCTTACCGATGTCAGTAAAAGTTAATAATTGCATTACTTGTGGAAAGCAAATACCTCACAAAGATTTTCATTCGTACTGTATTCCTTGCCTGGGCCCTGACCACGACGTACCTTGCTGTCAGTTTTGTGCTTTATTTAATCAGCGCACTGTCCGTCGTCTGTATATTTTCGCCTCTAAATATTTCAGTTCTCGGTTTAATTATCCAGAAATGTCGTCTGTTAGCCATCCGACTACCGGAATTCCAAAAAAACGCAAAGATAAAGACAGAGACAGGCCGCCTTGGTCCAGAGCTGCTGAAGACGCTTCTCCTATGCCAGTCGCCAGTACTCAGTGAGGCACTTTCGCAGCCCCTGATACCAGCTACTTCTGATTCGCAGGCCTGTACTGAGACCCATTCGGAGTCCGGTATGCCGCAAGATGCTTCAACTGTGGAACTTGTGGATTTCTCTACCTTGGATGGATCCGGAGTCGTTGTGCAGGCACTGGCTTCTGAGGGTGTATTGAGGCCTACGGACTTGCATATTAAACCAACGCCTCTTTCTTCTTCTTAGACTTAAATCTCGAACCATGCCTAAGAAACCAACACCCAGGCCACATGCTCAGGCCTCTATGCCTAAAAAAAGAAATGATAAGAATGGCTGAAGATCTTATAACTTTAATCAGGGGAAGCCAACCTCCACCTTCTAAGAGACCTAAGGCTGAAGTTGTTTATGAATTGTCAGACCAGGATTCTGATTTTTTTCTGATTCTTCTGATGATCTGGATTTGCCCTTATCTACTTATCAGGATTCTGATGCAGAGGACTCCATTCCCTCTGCTCCCCTCCAGAGAAAATTTATTTTGGTGAAACCTTACATACTCCTAGGGAGCATTTCCATTGGGAAAGACAGGATTTTTCTGATTCAAAAAAGAAGCTTTGGGATTTCTTGCTCCTGCCTCAGCATAGGCCTTTAGCTATACCTCCTGTACTAGACATTGTTGATGATGCCTTTTCAGAATCTAGTCTGGCCCCTGATTCTTTGCCTCCTGCTCCCAGAAAACCTGACTGATATTACAGGGTTCCTGATTCACACATGTTTCTTTTTAAAAATCCTATTGTGGATCCAGAGACTATTTCACAGAGACCCAAGGGCATTAAGGCTTCTACTGCTTAAAAATCCTACCCCTTCTGTTAGAGACTCCACAGTGCTGGATAGATTGGGTAAGAATGTTTACACTTCTGCAACCTTGGCCATTAGGGCTTTAAACTGCCAGTTTCATATGTTAAAGTATCAACAACCTCTTATTGTGTTGCTTAAACAGAAAATGATGTTGATTCCTGACTGTGCTGAAAGTAAAGAATTACAGGATTTCATGCATTCTGCTGAACAGGTTGGTAAACATACTTTGCAATGTGGATTTGATTCATTAGAGGCCTCTTGCAGGGCTGCTTTTACTGGGTCTGTGCTCAGAAGGCATGATTGGCTTAAGGAGCAATTTTTGATTGATCATGTTAAAGCTAAACTTTTGGATGCTCCCTTAAATCAGGACCATCTGTATGGCAAGAAAGCTGAGGAAGTTCTTAAAAAGATGGAAGATAAAGCTAAATCTATGCAAACTGTTAAACATTTCTTGCAAGTTCAGCCTCCTAGATTTAGTAGGCATTGTCCCTCTAAGAATTGGTCCTTTCCAGCCCCTTCCAGGTCTTCTCAAGCCAAACCCAGACACAGCAGAAACCCCAGATTTCAGTCCCAGGGGACACACAAGGCTAAGCAGTGGGGGATTTCTGCACCCAAATCTGGGAGTAGTAAGACTCCCCCCTATTCTGAAAAGGCATCATCATCAACAATGTCTAGTACAGGAGGTATAGCTAAAGGCCTATGCTGTCTCAATGACTTACTTTTAAAACTTCCAAAAACTTCCAAGCACTTCCCAACTGAATGCTTCTTTAGGCGGAAAGATTGGCCTGCAGGCCAAAAACTGGGAACTCATTACCCAGGACAATTGGGTTTTAAATATAGTGTCCCAAGGATACATATTTCACTTCCACACATTACCAACACCAAGCAGGTGGCCAGATCTACCCCCAAATCAGTGGGCAGAGGCCCAAAATCAAGTACTCTCTCTCTTAAGCATGGGGGCTATTCAGTTGTTACCAGACGAGGAAAAGGGACAAGGTTTCTATTCAAGACTTTTCCTGGTACCCAGAAAAAGCAGTACATGGCGTCCTATCCTGGACCTTTCTACTCTGAACACCTTTCTGGTGATTCCAAAATTCAAAATGCTGACTCTTCACCAGCTGCTTCCTATGCTAGGCAAAATATGCAATGTTGGCAACACTAGACTTAAAAGAAGCATGCCTGCACATCCTTATCAGGGAGTCTTGCAGAAGATGCCTACGCTTCAAAGCAGGCTTCATGCACCATCAGTTCTCTGCACTGCCCTTTGGCTTATCTACTGCGCCCAGGGTATTCACAAAGTGCCTAGCTCCAATCATTGCATTTTGCAGGCAAAGAAATATTCAAATATACCCATACCTGGACGATTGTCTAATTCAGGCAGAAAGCCAGGACCTACTTTTGAATCATCTGGTCTTTGTTCAAAGGGTGCTGACTTGACTTGTCTGGGGTACACCATAAACGAAAAGAAATCCCACCTGGTACCTTGTCAACAAATTATATTCCTGGGAGCAAGCTTGAATACAACATCCCAGATGGCTATCCTCATGCCAGAAAAACAGATTCATTTGACAACCTACTTCAAACAAGTGGCCACAAAAACCCAGCTATCTGCAAGGCAAATACTGCAGGCCTTGGGGTTCATGGCCTCCTGCATTCTTCTAATTCCATATGAAGGCTGCATATGAGGAAACTACAATGGTATCTCAAAAGCCAATGGTGTCAACATTCACAGGATCTAGAAGCAATGATTCCTATCATACCTTGCCTACGCCTAGAGTTCCTTTGGTGGGCAAAGGCCTGCCACCAAAACAGGGGACTACCATTCTCACTATCCCCTGCCGCTCAGACCTTAACAACAGACGCATCAGACTATGCATGGGGGGCTCACCTGGCAGGGAAGTGCATTCAGGGCAAATGGAACCCAAGTCAAATGCACCTGCACATAAATCAAAAGGAGATATTAGCTGTACAGAATGCTCAGACAACCTTCAAGGACCACCTTCTTCCAGGACAACTAATGGTAAAGACGGACAACACCACTGTCATGTGGTACATAAACAAGCACACATTCTTACCCCCTCTGCAGACTAGCCATGGCACTGTGGAGCACAGCCTTGAGCTACCAGGTGAATCTACAAGCTCAATTCCTGCCAGAAAACTAAATACACTGGCATACGGACTAAGCAGAAACCTCATGGACCTACACGAGTGGAAACTGGAACCAAGGATTTTCAACATGTTGACAAGCAAATGGGGGAGCCCAGATATAGACCTGTTTGCCTCCCCCCAGAACCATCAATTAGACAAAGTTTGCACAAGAATTCCCCACAAGCTAGCTTGGAAAGTGGATGCTCTATCCTTCAGTTTATGCCTTTCCTCGTCTGCCACTTCTCTCCAAGGTACTACTAAAGATCAAACAGGACAAGCCAATGACGATTTAAATTGCACCAGACTGGCCATGCCAACACTGGTGTACACCCTCTTGCGCAGTGTGTCACGCTTGGCTCCATGGCACCTGCCTCAGACTCCTTCCCTGTTGTCTCAGCAGGAGAACCAGATTCTGCACCCTCAGCTGCAAACCCTGAACCTAGCAGCCTGGCTAATTACCTAATCTTTCCTTTACCATCCCTCAGTAAATCAGTGAATGGATATCATTTTAGAGGCAAGGAGGCCTAGTATTAGAAAATCTTATGCTGCAAAATGGAAAAGATTTTGTGCCTGGAATCAATCTCAAGGGATGAGTGCAGCAGTGCCCAATTTACCTCAGATTCTACAATACTTGACTGAGGTGCGTCATAAGGGATTGTCCTTTTCCTCCATCAAAATTCATGCCTCAGCCATTTCAGCTCATTATAGCACAGAGCCTTCCCTCTTCTCTCACCCACTGCTCAAGCAGTTCTTCAGAGGGGCCAAAAATATAAGTCCACCCAGGAGAGCTGCAACTTCAGCCTGGGACCTTTTTGTCTTTGAGAAACTCACTCTTCCTCCTTTCGAGCCAGCTGCTACTGCAGATTTAAAATTCCTTTCCTGGAAAATGGCTTTCCTTTTAGCAATCACTTCTGCAAGAAGGGTATCTGAATTACAGGCCCTTATGGCAGTGGAGCCTTTCATCATCTTTCATGCGGACAGGTTGTCCCTCAGAACCAGTCCCTCCTTCATGCCTAAGGTGGTACCCAGTGTGGCTCCTAATCAGTCCATTCATTTGCCTACCTTCTTTCCTAACCCACAGAACAAAGGGAAACGGATACTGTACTCCTTAGATGTGCACAGACAACTTATATTCTACTGAGACAGGACTAAAACTCAAAAACTCAAAGGATATCTGAACAACTGCTCGTGGCATTTGCTGCAGGGACAGAGGGGAAAGCTATTTCAAAGCAAACCATTTCAAAATGGATAGGCCACTGCATTCATTTCTACTATAAGCAACATGGAAAACCTATCCCACAGGGAATCAAACCCCATTCAACAGGGCTGCATCTACCTCTACAGCCTTTCTCAGGGGGGTCCCTACCAGGGACATTCTAGAAGCTGCCAACTGGAGTTCTGTACATACTTTCACCAAGCATATTATCATTTGCCAATTTTCTCTAACTCCAGAGCTGGCTTTGCCACTGCAGTCTTGCAGGGCCTTATAGCTTGTCCTAATTCTATTTAAATTCCTCCTCCCAACCTTAACTTTGTGAATCTACCCAAATGTAATGACTGCAACAGTGAAACATGAAGAACATAGTACAGTTGTGTACACTTACCATAAATGTAGATGTTGGAGTGTATTCACGGTTGCAGTCCTGGTTACCCTCCCTCCAGCCCCCTTTCTTCTTTTGGCTATACCTGTACTTTCCCTCCCTATGCTCAAAAAGCTTTTTGGTGCATTTGCCTTTTTGTTGGAGGTATATCCTTATAATTATAGTTTTAATTGCTTCCCATTGGGGGTGGGGGGGCACCTGACATCTGGGGCAAGAAAAACTGAGGTAATGACATCAGCTGCATGTTTTATACCCCTGACGACCTGACGTCATGGAAGAAGGGACAGCATCCAATGCAGGACACAAGACTTTGTTAATCAGGCCGACTAACCCAAATGTAATGACTGCAACGGTGAATAAACAGCATCTACATTTATGGTAAGTGTACACAACTGTACTTTTTTGGTTTTGTAGAGAGCTTCTGTGACTTTGTCTTGGGTGGATTAGTATAGGAAGCTTATAGGACTGTGAGCTTGTATGACTTTTGAGCTAAATTTCTATGCAAGGAAATTCAGTAAAGTTGCAGTGTAAGATGAGGGTATGCTGTATGAAGTAAGATTAGTGCAACTGTTTGTCTTACTTCTGAATTGCTTAATGTAACTATGTAAGGCCTTTTGATTACCCTTTGTATGTGGCTATTAAGTTTGTAACCAGCTTTGCATTCACTTATAGTATGCTTAAGAGTTTTGCTTACAAATTTTAGATTGTTTCTGTAGTGATGAAAAGATGATTTTTTTTGTAAAAGGTCATTTGGCCATTTTTTCTTTTTCTTATATAGTTGATTTCCGCAAGCAGTCTTTTTTTTTTTTTTTTTGCATGACAAGAGGTTCTCCTGTTCGATTCATGGCTGGAGTGCCTTCTGTGTGGAGTCTGCATGTCCTCCCCGTAGTCGAGTGGCCTCCGAAAGACACGTGTGAATGGGCGTGCCTTTGCTGAAGGTTGGGCATCGGGCTGGCAACCCGGCACCATAAAAAATCTACTGCCAATCATTAGCAGACTGGAGTTCCACTGTGGTGACCCCTAACTGGGAAAAGCCGAAAAGACAAACAAACTATTTGCCCGTACTGCCCATCAGACCCTCCCTCTCTTGGTCATTTAGCCTATTGATTCCCAACTGAGAGAGAGCCAACCAAGAGGGATCATCATCCAGGCAGCCATCAGTAGGGGGTGAGTAGTTCAAGTTTTTCCTCCCCATCTCTACTGCAAGCACCTGGCATGGTGCTGATTTAAGGATGTGCATTGGACTGTCCACGAAGGACATCCCTTCACTTAGTAGAGAACATTGCCTTCATGTAACCCTATCCCCCAGCAGCAAAAGCAGTGGTCTGTGTGGTCTGTACCAAGGAGATTGTGCCACCATTTATGCGTCCAAGTGCATGCAAATTCTTGGGAGAAGAAAAAAGATCATGTCCTTTCACCCCCCCCGAGCCTGGGTTGTATTTGAATCCTTGTCACCTAGGCCTCAGTCAAGGCTCTATTATCCCTCTGTGCCATGGAGCCAGACTAAACAGGCTTGCGTTTGATTAATCACAATGTTTGCAGTGGAGGGGACCTGCCTGTTCAGAATGTTTAGTGATGATGAAGCAAAATTTAGAGGAGAATAAGTGAACAAGGTTTGGGTTATGAATGACCTTGTGCACAATTAGTACATGCCATTGTGTTTATCCAGAATATTGGTGATGTATGCCAGTTTTGTTTATTTGGGATATTGGTGAGCAGCAAACAAGTGGCTTTTGAATAATCTTGAAATTCATTTGGGGCTTTGTAGATGGGTTGGCTTACATTAACGGTGAAAGGTGCATTGAAATAAAGAAGTTACGTACTTACCATAGCGTTCCATGTGAGTTGTTCATCTCGCCTTCATTCTTACAGATGGGTTCGGAGCTGATCCTCTGCTCCGAGTCAGCCTACTACAAAGCTCGAGGTCTTCAGATACCTCGAGGCCAAGCCCCTATCCCATGATGCACCTAGAGTTACGTCAGATCTTGTTTGTTGTGTATAATAATACCATATGTCATTCTATCACTCCATAAATGAAAGCTGTAGAAGAGTTGAGCAACCTGGAAGAATCCAGCATCTCGGTCTACGAAAAACCCTGGATGGGGGTAGGAGGGTGGGAAGTAAGAATGAAGGCGAGATGAACAACTCCCATGGAACGTTATGGTAAGTACATAACTTCTTTATGTGAAATTGTTCTATCTCGCCATCCATTCTTACAGATGGGTAGCGTCCCAAGCATCATCTATCTCGGGTGGCTCACGGGAGCAGGTTTTTCAGAACAGTAGACTCAAAGGAGGCTCTGTCAACTTTGTAATGAGTGATAAAGGTATCAGGTCTTCACCAAGTGGCTGCTGCACAAATGTTATCTATAGGAAGTCTGGCAGAAAAGGCAGAGGATGTAGACACTACTCTGGTGGAGTGAGCTTTAATTTTATGTTGTAAGGACATATTAGCAGCTGAATAAGCAAATGTTATCCAGTTAGATAACCACTTAGAGTTGTTTTAGTCACTGGCATACCTTTCCTGGAGTCTGAAAAAGAAACAAAAAGCTGTTCATATTTCCTAAAATGTTTTGTTCTATTCAAGTAAAATCTGAGCTGTCTATGAACATCATGTTTGTGCAGCATATATTCTAAATTGTTGGAGTGATTGTGGAAGAAAACTGGCAAATCAATAATTTGATTAAGATTGGCTTCAGTGCAAACTTTAGGCAAAAAGGAGGGGTTAGTTCGAAGTGAGACTCTGTCAGCATGGAAAATCAAATAAGGAGGCTTAATGGACAAGGCTTGAAGCTGTGACACTCTGCGGGCAGAAGTGATAGCTACTAAAAAGATGGTCTTCCATGACAAAAATTTGAGGTCACATGACGAAGCTGGTTCAGATGGAGGGAGAATAATGCGAGAGCATAAAATTTAGATTCCATGGGGTATAGGGAGATTTCACAGGTGGTCTGAGATGAAAGGTCCCTTTGAGAAGAGCTTTGGATAGTTTGTGTGACAATGTTCAAGCCTTAAAATCCAAGGTGAAAATTAGAAATGGCAGCAAGTTGAACACCAACTGTTGCTGCTGCAGCTCCTTTGTTGAAGATCATGGTCAAGAACTCTAGTATAGTGGCCATGGGGGCTAGGTAGGGATCAATGTTTTGAGAAGCCCATACAGAAAATGTTTTTTATTTGCTAAGGTATAGCTTCCTCGTAGAGGATTTTTGAGAGGATATGAGAATTTGCTTTGTCTAGTTGGAAAGGTTATGGAACCTGGCTATAATGGGAATTGGAGCAGCCAAGCTGTCAGTTTCAGGGACTGAATAGAGGGATGAAGTTCCCCCGACGAGTGCTTCAGAAGATATGGAACTGGGTCTAGAATCCAAGGGTCCTCCAAAAGTTGAAGTCGAAGGAAGGGGAACCAAATCTGACGAGGCCAATGAGGGGCTATTAGAATGATGGTCTTTCCCAGGGCTTTTGCTTTCTGTAGTATCTTGGATATCAGTGGGATTGGTGGGAAATCATAGAGGAGACCAGGAGGCCAATCCTGTATGAGTGTGTCCCTTGGGGCTTCTCCCGGAGGGGGAATCAGGGCAGAGTAGCTTCTGCATTTCGTGTTCATGTGACTGGCGAAAAGGTCGCAGCAAGGCTGGCCCCACCTGCAGAATATCCTGTCCGCTATTTCTTTCTTGAGGGGCCACTCGTGAGGCAACAAAATTGCTCTGCTCAGCTTGTCTATCATGTTGGACTTCCCCGGGATGTGCGCTGCTAACAGCGCTGGGTTGGATGTAGCCCACTGCCATACTCTTAGGGCCTCGCAACAAAGGGAGTAGGACCTGATTCCTCCTTGTTTGTTCAAGTACCAGACCACTGGCATGTTGTCTGTCTGAATCATAATTGTACCCAGAGGAAGAGAGTCCTAGAAGTACTGCAATGCTAAAAGTGCTGCTCTCATTTCTAGGACATAGATATGCAGATGTGTTTCTTGATCGGTCCATGTGCCTTGGGCTGTTCTTCCCTGAAAATACCTCCCCCACACCCTATCAGGGAAACATCCGTGGTCAATGTGGCCGCTGGTGGGGGTAGGACAAAAAGATGACCTGCTGTGACATGAAGAGAGGTCAACCACCACTGAAGATCCTTTTTGCACGAGTTCGTGATCATTATAAGGTGAGACATTGGGAGCTCTTGGTAAGACCACTGAGTGAACAACAGCCATTGCAGAAATCCGCATGTGCATGTGACCCAGAGGTATGGCCAATATTGCAGCTGCCATCATACCTAACAATTTTAGTACTTCTGATGCTGGAACCTTGTTTTTGGTTATCAGATTGTGGACCTGCTGACCGAGTAGTAAGATTCTTTCTACTGGAAGTCTCAGCGTGGTGGTGGTGGTGGTGGTGTCCAACTCTGCTCCGATAAAAACAGTATGTTGCGATGGCAACAAGGCAGATTTTCCTGAGTTTGTTGTAATGCCCAGCTGACTGGAGAGTCAAAGAGTGATGTCCCTGGCTTGAATGAGTTGATGCCTGGTTGTGGCATTGAGGAGCCAATCGTCTAGGTATGGAAACACCTGGAATCCTAAACGTCTCAGGTGAGCCGTGACCACTGCCATGCATTTGCTGAACATTTGCTGCAGTGAAACCAAAGGGCAGGGTAATGATTGGCTCCCAGTCAGAAGCCCAGATTATCCCTGGATGGTCTGGCCATTTTTATGTGGTAGAAGGCATCCTGGAGATCTATCAAGCACATCCAATTGTCTATCCCTAAAAAGGGGAGTATCGACTGAAGCGTGACCATCCAAAACTTCTCTTTCTTGACCGATCTGTTTAGTCTGCTGCGGTCCAATATAGGTCTCCAGTCCCTTGTCTTTTTTGGAACTAAAAGAATCTCAAGTAAGTTCCAGATTCTATCTGGTCTGCTGGGACTGGTTGGATGACTCTTTTTGATAGCAACAATTGGACCTCTATTGTTGCCTGTTCCCTGTAACTGGGTGGAATGTCCGGGATTTTTCTCATCAGTGGAGGGGGTGTGGTGAAGGGAATGAAATATCCTTTGGAAATGATACTTTGTACCCAGTTGTCGTTTGTTATTTTGAGCCAGGTGTCTGGATACAAAGATAAGTGACCTCCGACTGCCTCCAGAGTAGGACATTCGGGCCTCCTTTCAGGAGCGCTGGTAGGGCTTCCCAAAGAAGTGATCTGTCTCCCTGGTTTTGCAGACCCCCTCTGCTGCGAGGGCGGCGTCTTCCATTATTGCCCCCTCCTCTGCCCCTGGAGGGGGTTCACCACGTGTGTCCTGAAAGGCTCCTTGGGCTCTTCAGAACCACATCTTCCCTCCCCTTTGACCCTTGGGGTAGGGTCTGGTAGGGGTGGAAAAACAGACTGTGGCAAACAAGAGTCTTTCCTTCCTACTCACACCTGGTCAAAGTTTCCTTAACTTTGGGCCAGAAAAGGGACGAGCCATCAAAAGGGGTATTTACAAAGGATGACTTGAAGGGTTCCATGAAGGAACACAAGCGCATCCAGGAGTGTCTCCTAAGAGCAATTCCTGTACATGCTGCCCTGCTTGTTCCATCAGCTGCATACAAAATGAGGCGCATAGACAAGTTAACTATGGAGTTGAGGGTAGCAAGCTGGGAGGCAACTTTATCTGAAGCTCCTGCAGCTACTGTACCCTGAAGAGCATCTCCCAGCTCTTTAAGGAGATCTCTTTGCAGTCTAGTAAAATGGGTTAGATAGTTGAGCAAACGGATTGCAAATGTCGCTGAACTGTAAATGCGCTTCCCATATCTATCCATGATCCTAGAATCTCTGTTAGGAGGATGGATAGAAGAGGAAGTTTATGAAATTTCCTTTTTGGTGGCTGCCGCCACCAGCATGGCATCAATTGGCACACCCTTTGTCAGAAAAGATTTGTCCTGGGGAGCAGAGATAAATTTATTGGGCCTTCTGAGGACAAGTTCCATGGTGTCCGGAGACTCCCATGCCCTTCGTGAGACCAGCTGCATAAGCTTATCGAAGGACGGAGACACCCAAGAGGTGGAGGGCTGAGACCCGAAAGCCTTCAGGAGAACCGAATCATCTTCAGTAGGGTTGGTGGACTGCCAGTCATCCCTCTGCCTAAATATTTCTAATATCTCAGCAAATGAGATATCCTCAGAGGGTGGGACCATGGGGACCCTTCTGATTCATCCAAGTTGGGATCAGATGTCAGGGACTCCTGTGGGGAGTCTAGATGCTTCTTCTTACAAATTGTCTTCCTGGGAATCTCATCAGTGGGGGGCTTCTGGTGAGGTCACGGAAGAACAGGGGCCACCAAGTGGGGCTTCCTGAAACTCTGGGTTTCTACACCTGGCAAGGATCTGTGAAACAGAAGCAGACACAGGTGCTTTAGGGGCGGAAGTAGCCAGACCTGAAGTCGAAGATGTCTTAGGAGACATAACTCTCCTCATGGCTTTGAAGGTACCTCTGCTCCGATGTGAAGGGACTGACGGATCCAAGGAAACCGTCGATACCCCTGGCACCAGGACAGCAAGAGCCGTGCTCATCCGAGCCGAAGCCCCGAGAGGCAGAGTTGGAACTGACAAGTCAGTCCGACTATCCTCCCCAGACCCGACCAAAGAGTGAGGGCTCCTAGATTTCTCAATTGGCACCGAGGATATCAGAGTAAACAGAGCCAAAGACACTGGAGCAGGCATCTGCTCCGAAGGTTCCACAATCAACAAGTCCAACTCCTCTGGCTCCGAAGGACCATCAACTAATTCTAACCCTATCATTACTAACCCCCCTACTCAACAAAATGTCCCTCATTCTCATTTCAGCCCATACACACTGACACCATTAAGAAACTGCTACAAAAACTTAAAACCCTGCTCTACTTCAGCTGATAGTCTCCCCCCCCCCCATACTACCTCAAACTATCTGCTAACTCAGTCGCCTACCCAATCAGTATCCTTATAAATAGGTCTTTATCCAAATCAGAAACACCTACCATATGGAAACAATCTCACATCACCCCACTCATAAAGGAGGTGATTGTTTTGATCCATCCAGTTTCCGTCCTATATCCATCTTGTCACCCATATCCAAAATTCTTGAGCGTTATCCATCAGCAGGTAATGCAATATCTGTTGCAAAACAATCTTTTAACCAAAACAGCACAGCTACAGCCCTATTATCTTTTACAGACACCGTAAGCAAGGCCAGACATGCAGGATGCTATACAGCTTCAGTATTCCTGTCTCTCTCCAAGACCTTTGACACAGTGACTCACCCCTTACTTTTGAACACACTGTCTAACTTAGGCTTCTCATATAACACAGTAAAATGGTTTCAGAGCTACCTCAAGGATCGTAAACAAGCAATGAAATGGTCCAGCAAATGAAATGGTCCAACTAACTCTCACCCTTTCTCCACAACCCTACTGGAGTCCCCCAAGGCTCCATCGTAGGACCCCTTCTCTTCAACATTTTCACAAACAACCTTCATACTGCCTCTCACCCTGGGACCCTCATTGAGTACACTGATGATTCTACCATAATCTGCTGTGCTCAGTCACTACCAGAACTACTCTCAAAAGCTCAGCAATCCTTTACAGCAGTCGAATCCTGGCTAAGAAATCCCTAACTCCTTCTTAATCCAAAGAAGATAAAACTAGTACTCTTTCATCCCCAAAACACCTCCCTTGTCACTGATCATTTCAATTCACTATCCTTGCATCTGACAACACTGCCATAGAAATAGTGCAGAAAACTAAACTTCTAGGTGTTATCATTGACAATAAACTTTAATTTGACCCCCATATACAGCAAAATATAAGGAAAACTCATCAAAAACTGGGACTCTTATGTAGAAACAAACATTTAATTACCACAGCAACCAAAACTTTCCTTAAAAACAAACATTTTTACTTCCCTATCTCCTTTATGGTGCCCCTGTCTTAACTAGCTTACAAAATTCTACCCTAAGCATGTTGGAATAGTGCTACAACAAAGTTGCAAAGTTTGCCACAAACTCTGAATATCACACACACCACTGTAAACCACTGTTAGAATTAAACTGGCAACCAACTTGCCTTTATTCAGCTGTCCGCCTTCCACAACCTTATTTTCAAGCCTACTGCCTGCCCCTACACTAGCCAATCTAGTCACACCTTACACACCAAATTGATCCCTACAATCAGAAGACAAAAATCTCTTAGCTGTTTCAAAACCCACAAGAAAACCTGGTCACTCTCTGTATTCATACTCTGTCTCTATACATTGGAATTCACTATATCTAGCTACTAGGTCTATGCCTGGCCTAACCTATTTCAAAGCCTCGTTAAAAAATCATCTCAAAAATACATGGCTCTGCTCCTGCATAACGCCTGCCTAATGCTCAGGTCTTCCTCTTCTGTCACATTTCAATCCCTCACAGACTGCAAGATCCTAAGGCTCTTCTAACTCCTTCTCTGCTTCTATACCATATCCTTAAGCTACTGCTCAGGCATTAATCCTTCTATTCTTTTTAACTCTCTCGCTATATGTCTGTATCACTAACTTTCTGCCTGCTATTTTTTCAAGTGAAACTAACATTGTTTTGTATGTACTATAACAGTCAATGTCACACTTTGCACTATCTACATACTTTTTATTTTGACACCATCTACGTCATGTATTATGAGAGTGACTGTTATCTGTAATGTTTTAACTGTATAGAACTGTCTAGATGTGTAGAAATATTACATCTTGTAACAGTTTGTTCTTTCACTTTATTTTTTGTATAGTATTTCTAATGTAATCGTTATTGTATTGGATTATGCTGTGTTTGTATTGCACTGTATGTGGAGCTTTTCTCCCCGGGCCTCTGCTGAAAACGGGTTTTGTAGACCCAGTCAGACCACCCCGGTAAACAAATGACAAATAAATAAATAAAAATGTAAAAAGGGGAAGAGTTACCATATACACTTACATTTATCTTGTGAGTAAAATGCATTGCAGTTAAATGGTATATTTAATGTGGTTTAGGGTTATATATTTTATGCACATTTTTTTCTCCCAGAATGTCTTTTTTTTTTTTCCTGCCTGAAGGCTATCATTTAATTCTTTCCTGTTATAATGTAGTAATGTTATAGCAAACGTGGCAAGAACTTTTTGTCTTCTTAAAGGTGTATATGGCTAGGGATTTTATGGTTTCTGTGATCACTTGCATAGTATTATTCCTGTTTTCCTATAGACTCCAGAAAAATACAATGCCCTTTTGTGGAAGGGGGTACATTCTGGAATTTGGCATAGAATTTCAAAAATCCAGGCTGTGACTATGTACCTGAGCTTTCATATTTATGGTCCTGTGTGACCATTGACTTTTTTGTCTTATTCTGTAGTGTTTAATCACTGCATCTGTAAGTTTTAGTGAAACTTTTCCTACCCCTTCCAACTGCAGAAATATAGACTAATTCATGTATCACCCCTGGCTAAGAAAAGTTTGCTAGTTATTTTAGGAGTCTTTCCAGTAGTTTGTTTGCATTCTGCATGCATTTGTTTGTTTCTCTGGGAAACTGATTTTCATTTTGCTTGCTCGAGGGAAGAGTTACAAAATGAAGCCAAAAAAGGCCGCATGTAATGTTGGCAAAGCAACAAAGCTGTATTAGCTACTTTAAGTGTAGAAAAGTTGATGCCCAAGTGTAAGGCTATTGCTTAACATGTCCGAAGAAAAAGTTAGTTGGCTGCAGCTGCTATACAAAATTTGATAGATGCACCTTTAAAAAGATTCTTGGTTTCATTCAGTGTTTGGTGGTAACCTTTAGTTCAACGTCATTTTAAGCAGATATAAATGTCATGCATTATTGACTGTGTTCCCAAAAGGGAGAGGCAAGAAAATTATTTAGATACAGGGAAAAAATTGTAAGTGTATCTAAACGAAAGCAACAGAACATGTGCGAGTTGGAACAGGTGCAAAGCAGCACTGTGCCCCACAAAATTATCTGCCATTTGTGAAAAGTCAGTACTGCACTTTGCTGTGTAGTTGCCACCAGGAATTGACCATTAGTTAGAGACAAGTAAGCATTGTACGTCTGGGAAGACTGAGGACCTTTTTTAATGTGACTTGCCAGTAGTAGTACTTGTGGTTCAGTGCTTCGGAAAGAACGGTCTAAGAAATGTGAAGACCCCTGCTTGCACTGCCATTTGAACACCACTGTTTAATTACAAGTCGCCCTGAGAGCATTCTTTGTAAGTCATGGAAAAGTAGTTAAACAGAAGCAACAGTCCTTGGAAATAGTAGCCTGAACATAGGTCAGTGCAGATGGCTAAGGAATAGTAAAGGAAAGAATAAAATGAAAGCAGCGAGGTAGTAAAGTAAAATGTATTGGTTTAAAGCTGCAGCAACAGTATTACAAAAATGTCTTGTGAGTCATTACTGAAAACAAGCAGCTGTGGTATTTCTGTAACCAGACATTGCAGACTGCATATTTTGTGTGTGAACATCTGCGTTCTGTGTAATGAGTGTTTGGAGCAAGCTTCATACTGTAATTTAAAGAGCTGTGCTGGTTTCTTTCCAAAGGCTGGTGATGTAATGTGTCTCTTTAATTCTCTTTGCAGGATGAGAGCCTCGGCAACCTGATCCATCAGACAGAATCCTTCTTCCGAACTCGGGACAAAGAATACCAAGAAACAATAGGCCAGATTGAGGTAAGGATGTTTAACCTGAACACTGCCCCATCCCTAGGGCAACAGGGGTATATATGATATTGTATCACATTTTCTGCAGCAATAGTTGTATGAACAATGCAACACTCTTCCCCCTCCCTCCTGTCTGTTCCACTTTAGAGCTAGTGCTGTAGGCAGCAGAGTTTCTTATCTTATACTCTGTAGAGAATTTAAGTGGGATTCCATTGTATGCCTCACCTGCTAAATTCTATTAAAGAAAACTGGAAACAGGAGTAGAGACTGTCGTGTTCCGTGAGGCACTGTCATGACAGGGCAGCAGGCTAGAATAATTTCTATTGATAACTCTCCTTATAGTGATGAAAGATGGAAGCTGTAACATACTGATTGTGTTCAGGCATAAAGGAGCATAGTAAGACAGGATGCATTGGTAAGGTATGAAAAAACATAATCTTATACCCCCCCCCTATTTTCTGTGTTATCGATAAAGTCCATCATTCCTGTAAGGCTTTTTCTCATAGTGTCCATTTCAGAATCCAGGCCGTCTGTTAAGAAGCAAAGTAGAGAGGGGTAATCATTACATTATTCTGGTTTTGGTTATCCTCCCTTTCATGGTGTATTAGGCCATCAGGCTTCTGTTTGGGGTGCTGATTACATCATCTGCAAGTTTGGAATGTGCGTAATGGAGCCTTTCAGCAATAGAGGAGCCTTCATTATGAATTTTTGCTGGGGGCAAACATGATACTTCTGATTTGGGGTTCTCACTTAGGCCTATTCAAGGAACCTCAAATTAATCCTTGGTGTCACACTGATTACAGACATATGCATACAGTCATGTAGATGGGCCTTATTCAATTTCAGTCTGCCTACTTATTTTAACAAATGTGCTTTAATTACTATTGATGGTTAAAGCTGCTTGGCCCTCACAGTCCATCCTGTTTAGCTACTGAGTTTTGAAAAACGTTGTTCCATTTCCAGCTTTAACTTCCATTTTAGTTACTTATGGGTCTGTCCTTCTTTGCATAACCCTTTTTGCCTTTCCTTTTCGGTTTTCCTTAGTTTGCCGTTACATTTTCATAGGTTCATAGGTTCATACTAGGCTATCTGCCCAAGGGCATTTATAAGCCTAGCCCATAGTTATGTGGCTTTCGCCACCCCTTTAGTTTGAATAAAACTATGCCTATTATTTTGCTGTGCCTCTGTCAAGCAGTGACACTGAAGTAATCCCTGGGGTATATCTGCGATCTCCCATCCATTGGTCAAGATTCCTCTTGAACAAGGCCAGCGAGGTGCTCTGCCTCACATGTACTGGGATTTTGTTCCACAGCATAGGGAGTCTCTGGGTGATGAATCTGTCCCTCCAGCACGTTCTATTAATAACCGTGTCAAGGTTTAAGTCTCCTGCCCTTGTGGTTCTGAGGGATCTAGATTTTTTGAGGTGAAGCATATTCATCAAATCTGGGTTTGACATGGCCTTATATGTCAGGCACAGGTCACCTCTGAGCAAGCGGTATGAGACTGAATAGAGCTGGAGTTCTTTCAGTCGGGCAGCATAAGACATATGAGACCCTTTATCCTTTTGGTGAGGAACTTTTGGGGCCTTTCCAGCTGCTGCAGGTGTCGGGTCAGATACATTCTGAATGGGGCATTGTACTCAATCATAGGTCTAATGAGTGATGAGTACAGGGGGACGATGACCTCCCTTGATCTAGATGTGAATCCCTTCATGATCAGGTGGGCAATGTAGAAGGTTTTCCTAACTACTTTAGCAACATGAGTGTCAAGCGAAGGCTACTGTCAACCTGGGTCCCCAGATCCCTGATGACTTCTTCTGTGCTCAGTGGATTGCCACCTATATGGTAGCTAGGGGTAACCTTGTTTTTCCCGAAGGGTATGACTATGCATTTCTTGGCGTTTAACTTTAGGCCATGGCTCTGGCACCAGTTATCCGTTTCTGTAAGGCCCTTCTGAAGGATATCTGTGTCAGATGTGTTTTCGACTATGGCGCCCAGTTTGCAGTCATCTGCAAACCTTGTCAGCCATAACCCTCCTGTGTTTGCTTGTACTTCAGAAAAGTAGATGCCGAACAAGAGTGGACTCAGGACTGAGCCCTGTGGGACACCACTTGTGACAGGCTTTGAGTCTGACATGGCTCCAGCAACTCTGACCCTGTGGGTTCTGTCACTTAGCCAGTTTGCAACCCATCTTGTGATGTATGGGTTTACATTCAAGCTGATGAGTTTTTCGATGATACCTGAGTGGGGTATTGTGTGAAGGCCTTTGCCAGGTCGAGGTAGGCTGTATGGACTGCCTTTCCCTCATCAATGGCCTTGGTGACTGTCTCGAAAAAGTCAACCAAGTTTAAAAGGCATGATCTGCCTTTGACAAAGCCAAACTGGGTTGGATCCAAAGTCTGCAAGTTCCCTATGTCTTTATTTATGAGTTCCATTACGATCCTCTCCATGGCTTTGCAGATAAGGCTTGTCAAGCTAATGGGACGGTAATTTCAGGGTCGGTGGAGGCACCGCCCTTGTGAAGTGGGACCACAGTCGCCGTGCGCCACTCCTTGGAGTGCGTATCCTGAGGTGAGGCTAAGATTAAACAGCTGTCCTAACTGCGGGTTTAATTCCTCATTGAGTTCGTGGAGCACACAGCCGGGGACACCATCCGGTCCCATGGATGCTGTGCTTTTTGGCTTGGTGCGAGCAGTTCTCACCTGGGCGTTGGAGATGTTTGGGGGCTACAATCCGCTGGTATAGATATCTCTCCTTTTGGGGGGGGGAGAAGTTTGCACTGAACCTGTCAGCCAGTATGTTGGCAATGTGTGTAGGTTCAGCAATCTTCACATCATTTTGAACTAATTCTGAGCATATCTGGGAGTTTCCTCCTAGGTTTCTAACATAGCTAAAGAAGGCCTTATGATTGTCTTTTGAGTTCTTGGCGATTTTTCTCTCAAAATTTGCCTTGGATGATTTTATTAGAGCTCTTAGTTTTTTACTTATAATGATCAAAGGTGTCTTACCTTTCAAGGATTTTGCTCTATCTTGTAGTAGCTTCCTCCTTTTGTTGTAGAGCTTGTTTATGGCTGGGGTCCACCAGACTGGACGCTTGCCTTTGGTACAAAGAGTCTTAGTTTTGTTTGGGATTGCCTGATCCATGCAGTCCTGTAGGTGCTGGTAGAAGGCATTTGTAAGTGATTCAGCAGTTTGAGTAATGTTTACCACTGGCTCAGGGGCCTTAAAGGAGACCACACTAGTTTTTAGAAGTGTGAAGTCGGCTTTTGAGAAGTTTTTCACTATGGTCTTTTCTATTTCAGGTGGGGGCGGGATGAGGACCTCCAGCGAGATTAGTTTATGATCTGATCTCACCAGTGAGGGGTATACTTCCGGTGTTGAACATTGTGATCCCATGTTTGTGATGATGAGATCAAGTATGTTTTCTCCTCTTGTGGGGATGGTGACTAGTTGTTCCATGGCATTTGAGTTTATGAACTCCAGGAACCTTTGGGCTAGAGTGTTTGGGCTTGAGTAGTGTTCCCAGTCTATATTAGGGTAGTTGAAATCACCTAGTATGATGGTGTTTGGAGATACATTTATCCCCTCCAATGTTTTCAGGAAGGCCATGTGAGGTTCCTGAGTTTGAGAGGGTGGCCTGTAACATGCTACAAATTGCAGAGCAGTCTTGCCTATGGTTAATTGCACCTGGATGGTCTCCGATGCATCGTCGCGTTGCCACCAACCTTGAGGTGTGGGTGTCCTTTATGAATATGGACACCCCCCCTCCTTTCTTGGTGTTGTCCGGATTTTGGGGCCAGAACGCATGATATGAGGTGAAACCTGATAGTGCTGGGGTGCTCTCAGGAGCCTTGAACCAGGTTTCTGTCACAGCACAGACATCGATGTTCTCCATACTGAGAAGGGCCTCGAGTGTGTGCATCTTGAGATTGAGACTTCTGGCATTGAGCAGCATTACCCTTAGTTTTTTTCCTTTTTTGTGTTCTAGGGTGGTAGGTTTAGAATTTGAGCCTTGCCTAAAAAAGGCACTATGGGGGTGGCAAGAGCCTTTGCCAATATCCGGAAGCCTAGGGGTGACAGGTGCAAGCCGTCCCTTGCGAAGCAGCGTGGCCTGTCCAGCATGTCATCCCAGGCAGACAGACATTTTACTCCTTGAAATTAGTTTTCCTTTTTGCTGTCTAAGCTGAATTTCTGTATTTCTGTATTTATGTACAAGATATAGTGACTGCTGTGCTGTTTAGGTGAAGCTGTCCTCTGGAAAATCTCAGCCTTTTTTTTCTTCATTTTTTAGGTTTACATATGTTACAAAAGTAGCATCTGAAATTGCAATGCCACTGTTCTGTTCAGAGACATCCATTGTGCATGATTGTCTCTCTCTAATTCCCTTAGAGTTAGATTAGGCAGACATGAAGTGCCGTGACTAGAAAGAAGCAGGCTTGCAGTTCATTGTCTTAACAGAACAAGGGTGAAATACTTTCTTTTCATTTTAAACAATGCATCTGTGCAGTTAGTAACCACAAGTTTTTCTAACACTGAGTTTACGTGACTTGCTTGTCACAACTACACTGCTGTGCTTGGGAGAGGTGTTTTTATGTTTTTCTTTGCCTTGCCATTGTGTCTTGAAACACAGTCAGTAGCTACTTAACCTGTTGCCTGTGGCATTTCCTGCTGGGAGAGTCCTGGTATAGGGTAGGTTTTACCTGATGAGCAGGAGCTTACTGATCACAAATGACCTATAAATGTGTTGAATTCAGGAGAGTAATCAGAGGTTTCTGTTTTGTATTTAAAGATTCATATTGTCATTGCCCACTCTGTATAGGTGTGTGTGTGTGTGTGTGTGTGTGTGTGTATATATATATATATATATATATATACATACATATATATATATATATATATATATATATATATATATATATATAAAATGTGTGTATATATATATATATATATATATATATATGGATATATATATATATATATATATATATATATATATATAAATAATCTGTTCAAACACTGCCCCCCAGTGTGATTATGAAATATGTGCATCATTTTGAGCTTTTGTTTCCAACAACCACTGTAAAGTTTATTTTTAGATGAGTAACCTTTTTAAACAAGCTGTGTATATTTACACATTGTAGATGTCAGTTTAGACAATTATGGAGATTGTTCATTTACAAGTACAAGGCAGGTTGCTGTTGCAGGCAATTTTAAATCTAGCCAGTTTCCCTTCAGAGTTGAGAACCAGTCCTTGTACTTTGTGTTTGCAAAGTAAATACCCTAACCATTATGCCAACCTCCCAACCATCATCTGAGCTGTATAAGCCCCAGTGTGTCTGATGGATTACTTGAAAAAATCATACTGGGCTCAGTAAATGGAGTACACCTTGTTTATAACCCTTGTAGAATTTATTTGGTTGACAGCCCTTAAGTTCTGAAGTTTTTGCTATCCCCTAGCCAAACACACATTGCTGCATCTTGTAACTTCAGGAGAAACAAGATGAGTAGATTGGGCATAGAAATTCTATGATGAGAAGTGTTCTCTAATTTCTCTAAGAAATTAGATACCATTAAAAAAGTAGTATAGCCGAAGGCCCTACAGATGTCTGACGTGGCCTGTTTCTTTGTGGCAGTTTATGCATTGACTTGTCACTAGTGGAGTCAGAAACCTAGTCCCCCCCCCCCCCACCTCTAAGTTCTTCTCTAAAGTAATTTCCCCAATTATTGCCTGTAATTCCAGTTGGTAATGACAAAATGTTACATTTATTTTTATTTATATTTGTTTATTAGGGTAGTACACAGATCAGTACTGAGCAATTTCATGTTCAGACCGGTTAAAGTACAAAACATTTCACAAACAAAAAAAAAAAATACAGAAATACAACAATAACAGAATAAAACTGTCTTTCGGCTTTTCCCGGTTAGGGGTCGCCACAGCGGAACTCAGGTCCGCTAATGATTGGCAGTAGATTTTTACGTGCTGGCTTGCCGGGCCTAACGCACAACCTTCAATGAAGGAACACCCATTCACGCATGTCGACACACAGAAGATGCTCTAACTGAGAATCGAACATGCAACGTCTAACTGTGAGGCGACAACGCTACCGCAGCACCACCACCGCGGTGCACAACCATAACAGAATAGTTCTGACTAATTACATTAAAAAAAAATGTGTATATACATTCCAGTGAACAAGCAACAATACAGTGTGTAATCAAGCAGAGTGTAATGTACAGGTATACACATTCATTTCTGAAGTGGGTCATTCTTCAGTGAATTTTGAGAAGAGGAGAGACTCGGAAGTTACTTTTTGAAGTTTGTATTTTGAGTCCAATATCACATGACATTGTTGCTATCTAGAGATCCTCTATATTTGTTTTTAAGACCATGTTTAACCTGCAGTTTGAATCTGTATAACAGAAGCCTATCTAGGGCGGGGTGGAGGGGGCATTTGCCTCGGACACAAGGTGTTAAGGGACATGCACAGGAGAGCAATACTTTCATTATTTTCCAAGTCCATAGCTGGCACATCCAGAACCCGGTACCAGTCTGGCAGTCCTCAACTCTAACCTGAGGAATGGGGGTGGATTGAGGGGTCTGTCTCCCTGACTTGGCAATCCAAGCTAGGTTCATTCTTCCCAAATTGAGAAACAACAAAAATAATCCTTTCCCCAATTTGACACTTTTCACCTAAGGATCAGACAAAATCTTTGTCCATTATTCCTGACCTGTGCCCCTCAATGTCTAGACTGAGGAGCAAAAAAAATATGACCAATCATTCTTACAACTGTAGTAAACTGCTATAGAAATAATGCTCCTACTGTTCTCCTGAACATACCAGATGGCTGCCCCCTTTGCCCCTCCCTAACTATGCTGCTCTTATAGCGTCAACCCCTCACACACACACACCTTCATTACATATCACAACATGGAACTTCCTTGCATGACTTGGCTTTGCTTGGCATGTTTCATTTTGGTCCGTAACAAATTTTGTCTCTGTCATTATTTCTGTCATAAAGATGTGATGAGGTACATGTTGTATTCAGCCAGTCCTAAAGTTTTGCAAAACAAATGAACCAACTTTAGGTCTGTCGTATTTACTTCAGACTTAGTACTGTTTACTCTGTTTAGTAAATCCTGTGTTTACTTTGTATGCTTTTTAACTCCTGCTGGAAGACTAGTAGTGAAATTGAAGCTCTCTTTTTCCATTCGTGAAGTTCTTATGTGGGTAAGAATATAGAGAAAACCTGGAGGCAGTAGTAAGCATTGAAATAACTAGCAGGAGATATCCAGGCCCAGCCCAAAGCATGTTTTTATTGTGCCTTTCTGTTTTGATTCTGGCAGAAGCAGTGTCCCAGAAAGAAAATCGGTCCACACTTAACATCTTATCTGATTGCACAAATCGGATACAGTTGCATGCAACAAAATAAAACAAAAAAACTATTTTCTTAGAAGTAAGCTTATTTCCAAACAAAGTACTTGTTTTAGTACCATTATAGTATGCTAGGTAAGCCGTACAATCCCTTCCCTTTATGTCGCTCAGAAGTTTTATGCATTAGAGAATCTGTTAGTCACCCTAAATAAACGTTTTGATTTTCCCCCTTCTAACATACTTTCTATTTAGTGGTTTGTAATAATATTATTTTAAGCTTCTTGGATTGCAGCAGCTGTGCTGTACTTTATCCATATATTAAATGAGATTTTTTTTGAAAACATGACATCCTTTATTATAGCTTAATTACACTATGCATTGTAAAGGTAACTGTCAGTCAGCTAGAGAGATATTTCACTGTTTGCGATTGATTCTGTATGGAATGTGTCTCCGAGTTTCCCAGGAAACTGACCTAGTCAGGATTTATTGTATAGCTGATGAAGTGCAGGCTATATTTAGAACATGAAAGTAATTGGGTTCTGTTTCACATATTTAATTTCACACTCTCTAGTGTTGGCATCATGAACGTTTAATATATGTAGTTTTTGATAAGAGTCCATTGATTTTATTTTTGCTTGCTAGTCATTGGGACTGTAATAATCCCTTGTTTCTCAATTGTGTACTATCTTCTCACCACTTTGTGAGAAGTATAAGTTGACTGGCACTGTTGCATTTCTGGTCATAAGACTTTTGCCATCCTTTTCCCTTGCTGACATTTCTCAGAAAACCATCACTTAAAAACACAGAAGTGGTTTGGTGCACATAAATCGGAGCCCAGAGGGGGAAGAAAAACTTAGTGCATCATTACATGGAATACCATTTACAAGAAGAAACATGATCTGCCTTCAGGGTTAAATGATTAATCCTGGATTCTTACACGAGACAAGACAAGGAAGAATATCCAAGGTGTGGTAACTGAACATAGGTGGTGATTAACTTGTGTGAATATTTCAACATATTCCTTTATGTAGTATGTAAAAAGATGTAATAAACTTTTGTTTTTTTCCTGTCTTGCCAGCATGCTGAAATTGAGTTTTTACCTAATGCAAGACATTTTATAGTCATACTTTTCAAAAGAGTAGAGTGGAATAAAAAGCTGTATATTAGATCATACATTAAATGGATGGAATTTTGGGTGTTTTGCAATATAACTAATATCACCCGTACTTGAGAATTATTCTTCAGCTTCTGTAAAATAAAGACCTTAAGTCACGTTTGCCAGAATTTTTTGGACACTTCCATGTTTTTGAGAACTTTGCAATTTTCAGTGTAATATTTTATAGTAGAAGCATTTGTTGTTTTACTTACTGCAGGTATCTCTGCAAAAGCAGGTTATTGTTATATGTTTGATTTCACAGGAGAGAATATTCAAATCTTATTCAGTGAAGGTTGTTACACCAGTGCCATTTTTTTGGATACAGTGGTAGCTTTTTCAGCAGTACAGCAGGAAACCAAATTAAAAAAAATTGTGGTTGCAGTAGTGTAGCTGTCAAGGGAGGGGGGCGGTTGGGGGCAGAGGCAAAGTGTTGAAGTGTATGATTGGCCAATCATGATTGCTGTTTAATGCAGACCAGCTTGGAAAACCTTTTTATTGCATTTTCAGTCACAACTGAATGCTGTAGTGCTCATGTGTGGTATAAACTGTACCAGTTTGCTTCAGTTTAAAAGTAAAAAAGTTTTTTTTTTTTTTTTAGCCAAAATCTGAACTCTGTAGTGCCTCATGTAAAGTATAAACTGTCCAGCTGCTTGCTGCATTTAAAAAAGATCAAGTTTTCTTTCTTTACTAAACTGAGAGGAAGGAGGTTTGAGGGGACATGATGCAGAAATTGGACCAGATTCTGTGAGAGAGGAGGGTGTGTTATACATCTAGCTACCTTGCTGATGTGTCAGGAGAAGGCGCTCCCTTTTTATTTTTTTGCTCTTTACTTGAACAGCAACTGGAGGGGTTCTAGTGCATGGTCCAGGGTGCTGGTTGAGCCAGCTACCTTTGTGGGTGGTTGCAGTAAAACATCAGCAAAATGAGACAGCATGAACTGGAAGCAACATCTTCCTCACACTGATAGGAGCCTGTTTGTGACCCTGGAGGAGAAGATCTGGATTCTTCCTTGTGTAAAGAAAAAATTGAATGGTGGACCAGGTAAGTCGGTCTGAACCCACCCAAGGTCCGACATGCACACCCTATTCACAGATCCTCAAGTCTAGGTAGGCTGCAAGACACCTAGAGGGTTTCCTTCAAACAGGATCCCTCAAATTAGGTCTTGGTTACATTACATATGCTTTAGATGTTCAGGAAGCTCAGAAGTTCAGATGTTCAGGAAGCTCACTTAGACCACCAAAAGGAAGTGAAGCTGCTCTCTGAGCAATAAACACATCAACATAAACTAAATGTTGGTGCTCATTTAGTTTCTAAAGGCATCCAAACCAGTATTGGTCCAAAGGGAGTGCTTCATGTGGTCACAGACGTCACAGTTGTAATCATACCCCCTATTCAGTCTAGGAATTATTACCTGAAGACTAACTCTAGAGCCAGATATCAACCTGAAATAAGGTCGACATCCTATCTCACCTAAGGTCATTGGTCTACCATTTGAGCAGAAAAGTAGATGTTGCACAGGGATGTGTTTCTAGAACTAGAACACCGGTGGGATGTCCAACAGATGGAACTCCTCGCTTCTTGGACCAACAGACAACTGAGCAGTTCACAGCAAGGATGATAAGGCCTTTAGGCACCAGCTGTTAGAGGACATCCTTAGCAAATGTAAAATAAATAAATAAAAATTTGAGGGAAGTTAGGAAGCCCACTACAAAGTCTTGATACCTAGTCAAATGGAAAATGTTTCCTTCTGGTGCCAAGGAGGAGGAGGAGTAGGAGGTACATTTCTCAGCCATCTCAGCCTGCTTGCCTATAAGCACTCCATTAACTTCTCTATTACTACTCAAACTGTTTCTGAAGGGGGAATCCTACAACTGAGACCACCTGTGAAAGAAATTGCTCTTCTACGAGACCTGAACTTTGTGCTGGCAAAGGTCAAGCAGCTGTCTTTTGAGCCAGCAGCAACATTCCCTTTAAAATTCCTGATGGAAAACAGCCATACTGCTGGTCCTTAAAATATCTAGAAAAATTTCAGAATTGCAGGTGCTCCATTATAAAAACATTTTTGGTTTTCAATATGGACAGAGTCAGTCTAAGGGAACTCCATTCCTTTATGCCTAAAATAATAGTCTATGCAGCTACAAGTCTTTACAACCCCTCAAAGTGATGTATAGAGGTTTTTTGCATATTCTGAGTATGCATAAACAACTGACGGTGC
>NC_056729.1:1619497946-1619500446 GCF_019279795.1 Protopterus annectens
CAAAATTATCTCCTTTCACAATTGAAATCTAAGGTGGATGCTTTGGCGGAAGGTATTGATTGTAAAGACTTGCTGGATTTAGTTTATGTGTCTGAACAAGTGGGCAAGCATTCTTTGCAATGTGGTTTTGATGCTGTGCAGGCCTCCTCGAGGGTGGCTGCCACTAGTTCTGTTCTTCGCAGGCATGCCTGGTTGAGGGATCAAAATTTGGCTGAGCATGTTAAGACAAGGATTTTGGATGCTCCTTTACAGTCTGATGTGTTGTTTGGTTCACCTGTGGAAGCAGTTTTAAAGAAAATGGAGGACAAAGCTAAGTCTATGCAAACTGTTAAAGATTTTTGCAGGTACAGCCACCGGGTTTAGTAGAAATTGGCCTGCTAAGGGGTGGACATATCCTGCTTATGATTCCCAGTCTAGGGGTAGGTCTAGACGTGGTAGGGGCAAGGCTCAAGGTTCTTTTAGGCCTAGAACAGTGAGTTCACCTGCTCAGACTTCTGGTGAGGGCAGGGTCAGTCCTTTCGTAAACAGACCCAATGACCTGCCTTTTCAACTGCCAGTAGATTCTCGTCTGGCAGCTCCTTTGGAAGGACAACTGTCTCTTTTCAAAGGAAATTGGGATTTAATTACTCAAGACAGATGGGTGTTGGACATCATTCTACCAGTCCCTGTGTCAGAAAGGGGCCTAGGATTTTATTCTCGCATGTTCCTAGTACCAGAGGAAGGGAACACGTGGAGACTGCTTTTGGATTTATCTCTCCTCAACACTTATCTGGACATTCCCAAGTTCAAGATGTTGACGTTACAACAGCTTTTCCCCTGCTGGGCAAAGATCACTGGATGGTAACTTTAGATCTCAAGGAAGCTTACCTTCATGTGCATATCAGGCTAAGTTACAGGAAGTATCTGCGGTTTCAAGCTGGAGATTCTCATTATCAGTTCTCTGCATTGCCCTTTGGCTTATCTACTGCGCCCAGAGTATTCACAAAGGTTCTGGCTCCAGTGATAGCTTACTTCAGGCTACAAGGACTTCAAATCTATCCTTATTTAGACGACTGCCTGATTCTGGCTCAAGAAAAGGAAGACCTTCTACAGCATCTGGAATATCTTATAGCAGTGCTAAGATGCCTAGGGTATTCTGTGAACGAAATAAAGTCCAGTCTAGTACCCTCTCAAGACATGTGCTTTCTGGGTGTGAGACTAAATACAGCAGCCCAGATGGCCTTTTTAACCCCGGACAAACAAAAGAGTCTGTCACTTTACTTCCATCAACTATCTCATCAGTCCGTGCTGACTGCAGAGACAGTCCTTCAAGCATTAGGGTTCATGGCATCTTATATTCTGGTGCTTCCCAATGCCAAACTGCATATGAGGAAGTTACAATGATATCTCAAAAATGTATGGACACAGCACTGCCAGGATTTAGACACTGTCATTCAAATAATACCTTGCCTTCAAAGAGTATTTTTGTGGTGGGCTCAGGAATGTCACCTAAACAAGGGACTCTCTGTGACCCGGCCAGAGGCGAGTCAGATTTTACCGACAGATGCCTCAGACATTGCTTGAGGAGCTCATCTAAATGTAAAGTGGATACAAGACAAGTGGCCTGCCAGACTACAGCATCTACATATCAACATAAAGGAGATGTTAGCAGTCCAGTTCGCATTGCTGGCTTTCAAGGAGTTACTTCTTCCAGGGCAGGTGTTGATTCTAACAGACAACACAACTGTCATGTGGTACTTCAACAAACAAGGGGAACACATTCTTATCCTCTATGCAGGCATGCAATGATTTTATGGGAGACTGCGCTACGCTTGCACCTAACTCTTCAGGCAAGGTTTCTGCCAGGAGCACAGAACTCCTTAGCAGATGTGTTAAGCAGACAAATCATGGATCCCCACAAGTGGAAACTGGATCTTCATGTATTTCAGAAATTGACAGTGTCATGGGGAACTCCAGACATAGATCTGTTCGCTTCTCCACTAAACCACCAGCTGCCACAGTTTTGCACAAAGGGGTTTCATCACACAGCTTGGAAAGTGGATGCTCTGTCTTTCAGTTGGACAAACCTTCATCTGTATGCCTTTCCACCTCTGCCTCTTCTTCCAAAGGTACTGTTAAAGGTCAGACAGGACAGGCCAAGGATGATTTTGATAGCTCCAGATTGGCCTCGCCAACCCTGGTACCCTCTACTACGGAGTCTGGTAAAGAAGCCTCCATGGCCTTAACCTTTGATTCCACATCTGTTATCCCAGCAGGACGGTCATCTGCTCAATGTCAAGCTTCACTCTCTTCCTCTGACAGCCTGGCATATTCTGTGTTGAAACACAGCAGGTCTCAACTTCCTCAACAAGTTTTAAATGTGATTATGGAAGCTAGAAGACCTAGTACAAGGAAAGTGTACGCAGCAAAATGGAAGAGATTTTTATTTTGGAGTAAAGCAAAGAATTTGAGATTTCTGAGCCTACTTTGAGTATGGCTCTTCAATATCTTACTGAGTTAC
>NC_056729.1:1619512946-1619629905 GCF_019279795.1 Protopterus annectens
CATGATTCTCACTACACCTTTCTAAACATACTGGAAAACATTAAGATACAACCAAACACCCTAATACTGGGTGATTTCAACTACCCTGCCATTAACTGGGAAACCTACTCATGTGCGAACACCTTTGCCCAACAGTTCTTGGAATTCATAAATTCTAACGCCCTGGATCAACTAATCCATAATCCCACCAGGGGCTCCAATATCATAGACCTGGTAATTACCAACATAGGAAATTGATGCACCACACTTATGGTCACCCCCTCGTTGGTCGGGTCAGACCATAAGCTAAACTCTGTTAACATCCAAATCCCACCCCCCAGTAAGGAAACCTCCATGAAAAACTTCTCAAAAGCCAACGTCATGCTACTCAAGTCAGAAGTGACAAACTTCATGACACCCATGCAGAAGGGAACTAAAAGTTCAACTGCGGAGTCCTACACTGAGGCACTGTATGAGCACATCCACTCGTGCATGAAAAGTGCCATCCCAAAATGAACCAAGATGCTCTCCTCCAAAAAAGGAAGCCACTCTGGTGGTCCCCTGCTATAAACAAACTTTACAACAAAAGGAAGAAACTGTTGCAGAAAAGAGGAAAATCCCACAATGCAAAAAATTCCCTTACCAGCCTCAGTAAGAAGGTGAGATCCCTCGTAAAATCCTCCAAACTAGGTACGAAAAGAAAATTGCCAAAGATTCCAAAGGCAACCACAAGGCATTTTATAACTACGCCAAGAATCTAAATGGCAATGCTCAGATCTGCTCTGAGCTACAGCAGAATGGCATTAAATATACTGATCCCAAGGATATTGCCAATATCCTGGCAGATCAATTCAGTGCCATCTTCACCCCTCTCTCACCCCCTAAATGGCCCATCTCAATACTGGAAGATTGCCAAATTCCAGTAATAAAAAATGCACTCTCCAAAGCTAAGAATATATGGGACCAGATGACATCCCGGGCTGTGTACTACATGAACTACAAAATGAACTGGCACCTCACCTAAGTGTCATGTTTAGTCATACCCTCACCTCATGCTTCGTGCCCACTGAGTGGCACACAGCTACAGTTATCCCACTCCACAAGGGGGGATCCACCTTGGATCCCGGGAACTACCACCCCATCAGTCTGACTAGCCTGATCTGCAAGGCCATGGAACGTGTGTTTATAAGTTCTATGATAAAAGATATTGGCATAGAGTTCATAGATTTGTACTAGGCTAACTGCCCTTGTGAGCCATTTTAAGCCTAGCCAATTATCCCTTGTGAGACTCAAACCCTGCCCTTGTGTTTGTAAGGCAAACACCTTAACCATTAGGCCACCTGGCAACCTTCAAACACTTGACCCCACCCAGTTTGGATTCGTGAAGAGCTGATCTTTTCTCCTGAACCTGATTGACTTCTTCGAATCAGTCTCCAGAGCTGTGGATGAGGGTAAGGCAGTCCACACAGCATATCTGGACCTTGCCAAGGCCTTTGACACCATTCCCCACTCTGGAATCATAGATAAACTTACTAAGCTGGGCAGTAATCCCTACGTCACTTGATGGGTTGCCAACTGGCTTACTGGCAGAACCCACAATGTAAAAGTAGCTGACTCCAAATCCAGCTCCAGACAAGTGACAAGTGGAGTACCTCAGGGTTCAGTCCTGGGACCACTCTTGTTTGGGATCTACTTCTCTGAAGTACGGGCCAACACTAACGGACTCTGGCTAACAAAGTTCGCAGATGACTGCAAACTGCCAGCCATTATTGCATCCCCAAATGATGTGGATACTCTACAAAAGGGCCTTACGGAAACAGATGCTTGGTGCCAGAGCCATGGGCTCAAGCTCAATGCCAGGAAATGTATAGTAATCCACTTTGGGGAAAAAACATATACCCGTGAATTACCACATAGGTGGCAGTACACTAAACACAAAGTGTGATAAGAGACTTGGGGACACAGGTGGACAGTGTTCTCACCTTCAATAACCACATCGCCACAACAGTCAGGAAATCCTTCTGTGTGGCACACCTCATCACTAAGGGCTTTTCATCCAGAAAAAAGGTCATTGTCCCACTGTACGCATCCCTCATTAGACCCATTATACAATACAACGCCCCATTTGGTGTGTACCTCTCAAGACATCTGCAACAACTGGAAAGGTCGTAGAAATACCTCACTAAAAGAATCACAGGCCTAAAGCAGATGCCCTATGCTGACAGCCTTAAAAAAAACTCCAGCTATACTCTTGTCGCATATAGTCTACTCCGAGGCGATCTCTGCTTAACATACAAAGCCACTTCAAACCCAGAGCTGGACATGCTACAGTTAAAGAAATCCCAATCCATCAGAGCCACATGCTCCAGGGATCTAAAGCTTGTCATAACAATAATCAAAACATGCTGGAGGCATAGGTTCCTGACCCAGAGACTCCCCAGACTCTGGAATAGACTGCCCATACATGTCAAGCAGTCACCCTGCTAGACAGGAGACCAGGGAAGTAAATAGTGTGGGAAGAAATAGCCAGGGAATTTTTATGGCTAGGCTTGTATAGGCCCTAGGACCGATAGCCTAGTACCAACCTATGAACAACCACAGCTTTAGGACTTAGTCTGCCTTTAGTACATCAGAACCCAGTGTTCAGAGACATTGTCCTTGAGCTGTCCTGTGGTTTACTTCTTGAAGTTTGGTCCAGTCATTGTCTCCATCAAGGAAGGTCTTCTGGGAAGCCAAGTGAAATTGTCAAAAAAGTACCTATGTTGTATAACAGTCCTTTTTAATGGATTAGTGTACCCTTCTGGTTTTCCTGAGAGCTTTCAGAGCCCTAGTGTAGCCTCAGCTGATGGAGTTCCCTGTGTGGCAGGCAAGTGCATGCTTATGTATATTATTTTAAAGCAGTATGTGTCAAATTTTCCTTTACTTTTGCTGGTAGTATGCACTCTACTACTGATTTGGGATGAGTGAACTGGTGGCCTCACAGGTTAGGTGAACTCAAGTCATCAGGATTTTCAGATTGATGCCTAAAGAACAAGCATACACTTCAAAGACAATTAAACAGAATGTGATTAAATACTGCTGACTTCTACACACAAGATTAAATGCTTAGCTAATGTATTCATCAAAGAAAACATATATAATTCAGGTATTTCATGTATTCTATGGCATGCAAGGAGTGCTATCATTTTAAAGTACGTGAACAACCCTTGGGCTTGGGCATGCATATTTGCTGCTCAGAATTGCAGAGCAGCAAATACGTTGATAAAAAATCCATTAAAATGAAAAGGCAAAACTGAGCAGAATATATTTTAACTACTAGTTTGCTGCCGAGTTTGCAGATACAGAATTCATGCTTTGAGTTCTCAGAAATGTTTTTTTAGTAAGTAGGCTGAGAACAAAAGTCAAGTTAGCCATTCCAGATGAATATTAGTAAATGACGTCAGAGTATGATGCATTTCTTCCGCCTTACAGTACCAATAATCTTAAGAGTGAGATTTGTGTATATAATCAACTGTGGAGCAGCAGTTTTTCTGCAACTCTGAGTGCCCTGGCAAATTTTCACTTTTATAAGCACACTGCCTCCATGCTGAAAGGTTACTAGTTTAGATTAATTAGGACAAGAGACGTGTACAGTAAGGTAGTGAAAAGATGGATACAAGCTAGGGTAACTTTACTGTTGGTGATTAGGAAGTTTTTGCATCTGTAAAGAGTACCTAGTTTTTTGTTGACTTTGGTTATTGTATGAGTTGTGTTTGTCAAATGTCATATTATTGTCAGTAATGACTCCTAGTAATCTGGTTTGTGTGACGGGGGAGATGGGGGTATTAACACAGAAATAGAGAACGGAGGAGTAGGTACTGCTGCTTTAGAAGGATGGAAGAACATAAGTTCGGTCTTTTTAAGATATATTAGCTGGGAGTTTGTTAGCCAGGTTTTGATGGATGTAAAGCCTTCTTGGGTCTTTATGTGAAGTTGGAGGGTGGGAACAGAGCAGATTAAGGTGGAGTTGTCAAGAGTATTGAACCAGGTTTGCTAGAGTGGTGGCTTTGTGAAGAGAATTTGTAAATATAGTGAAAAGTAGGGGTCCTGGGAATGATCCTTGGGGTACTCCTAGTTTTACAGGAAGTAGGGGGAAGGGAGTTTATCCACTGAACAACTTATTGGCATTGGGAGAGATGGTCTTGAAACCATAATAGGCTGGGGGTAGTTAGTTTTAATTCTAAGAGTGATGTTAGAAGTTTTGTAGGGGAGACTCTATCAAACGCCTTTGATAAGTCAAGGAAAACTAGTTGGCCATTGTTGCACTGCATACTTACTAGGTTACTAAAATGGATGAGTGCAGTGGTAGTGCTATGGTTGGGGCAGAATCCATGTTGAGTTTCAGCAAGAAGATTGTTGGAGAGGAGATGTGTTAGGATCTGGGTGTGGATACATTTTTCTAAAATTTTAGCCAGTGGGGAAAGTATAGCTATAGGCCGGTAGTTTGGTAGGTCAGTGGAGGTGCCCCCTTTGTGTATTGGTATAATGTAGGAGATTTTCCAGAGAAGTGGCACCTTTTGTTCTTAGATTGATCTGTTAATGATTATAGAGATTGGGTAGGAAATGGCTTTGGAGGCTGTTTGTAGGAATTTGGCAGGTAGTTTGTCTACTGCTAGGGTGGTGGGTTTAAGTTTGGTTAGATGTCTATAGATGGTGTAAGTTGGTACAGGTTGAAGGGTGAAGGATTTGGCATTATTTGATGGGTTATATAGTATAGTGGGGGTTGAGGAGGGTGGGTCTATTGACAGCTTTAGTATGGAGTTGAAGAACTCATTGAATTGAGTGGCTGTGTATGCTTGGATAAGGAGTTGGTGATTTACCTGGTTGGAGAATACTGTTTATAGCGGCCCAGAACGTTTGTGAGTTGGTATTGTGCTTAGTTTGAATTTCACTGTAATATTTTTGTTTGTCTAGTCTGATTTAGTGTTTCTCAGTTCTAAGAATATTTGCCTGTTAGGAGTAGTTTTGTTTTTGTGCCAGGTGTCCTATGCTTTTTCCCTTTGTTTCATAAGTTGCCTAGTGCTGTTGGTAAGCCATGGGACATAGATGGTTTAGTACGGATCTACCTTGGTGGGCAAGTTAGTTGAGATGGCCTAAGAGGATAGTGTTGAAATACTCAACTGCTTCATCTAAAGGAAGTGTTAAAAGAGGGGAACAGTTAGAGTGTAAGTGCTGTATAAAGGTCATCAGCCCTGACATTTTTAGTGCATCTGATGTGTTTGAGAGCTAGTTCTGGTGAGTTTAGTTTAGTCTCTGAAGAAGGTTGGGAGGTGATCGCTTAGAGTGTCAGGTAGTGTACTGAAATTATGGGTGGAAGATGGGCGATTGGTGAGAAGCCAGTCTAGTATTGATTCGTTTTTTTTTTTTTTTTTTAAGTTTTGCTAACCTAGTAGGGGGTTATATAAACTGTGAGGCGCCGTAAAGATTAATATGATTTGAGGGGTGGGGTGATTTAAGTGAGGTCCAATCAATGTTGAAGTCTCCTAGTATAATGGTTTCATGGGGGAGGGTTTCCGATGTCCAGTGGAGAAGAGATTCTAGAGTTTTGATGTTATCTCCTGGAGGGCTATACAATCCTAGGATATTTAGCTGTTTTTGTGTATTTAGCGTTCCCTTAGCAAATAGGATCTCTGCATTATTAAATGCAGGAATTTCTATGTTAAATAGTTCAACATTGATGTTGTTCTGATATAGGAGAGTGACTCCACCTCCTCTTTGAGCTGTACAGTCTTTCGTAGTATAATATAACCAGGGGGAAGTATTTCTTCATTTTTAATGTGGGGTTTAAGCCATGCTTCTGTGAGGAAGATAATGTCAGGTAAGTGTAATGCTATTGTTGCATGGAGCTCGATGGTTTTGTTAAGGATTCTTCTTATGTTATAATTTATTATTAGAATATGTGATGTTTCCTTATGTAGGCTAGTACTGGTTCTAAGCTGATTTTGGTGATTTGCTGGACATATTAAACCTGGGTTGGGGTTGATGTCATCACTGCATAGCAGATGGGTTGGGGTTGATATCATCACTGCATAGCAGATGCGAGGCAGTGTTATTATGGTTTGTAGGTATTTGGAAAAGGCTGTCACACTGTATGGATATGCTAGATTTGGTTTGATAATGGAGGAGTTTGTAGGGATGTAGGTCATAAGTGGTGTGGTTAAAGAGTAAGGGTAAAATGAGTAAGGGGTAGTTAGTGAATGTTAGAAGTGAGGTTGAGGTGGGGTGACGTATGTTGGGAATTGTAATGTTGAGGTAGAGTGAGGTTAGATGGGCTGTGATGGTGAGTGCTAGTGTTAGAATTATTTGATGGGAGTATTATAGTTATATTTCCAAGAGGATACAGGTCTATAAGTTGTGGTATGACAAATTTAAATAGAATTATTGTGTAATTGGTGCTTAGAAATGAATAAAGGAAGGAGTAAAGGATTTGGGTTTACAAGAGTTTAGACTTGATTTATTTTAGCTGGCAGTTTGTTGAAGTGTTGGGAATAAGCTGTAGCATTCATCAACACAGCTAACAATTACTTAATTGCATTCCTATGCACTGTGACTGTTATGCCTCATGTTAATCACAGATGTTTAATCACAGATGTTCTTCATGTTTCACTGTTGCAGTCATTACATTTGATTTATCCTGCTGGCAGGTTGCCCTCAGTCGGCCTGAATTCCAAAGTCTTGGGTCCTGCGTCGGTTGCTGTCGCCTCTTCCCTGACGTTAGGTCATCAGGGGTATAAAAGATGCAGCCGATGCTATTTTATTCAGTCTTTCTTGCCGTGCGGTGCCCGAAGCAAAAGCAGTTCGCAAGTGCCGGTCGTCCGACTCCTGATTTTCGTGTTCGAGTTTCAGATCCGAAGTCTTCTTTAAAAGCTTAGTGCCCCGTTGGGGAAACTTTTTTCTTGCTCCAGACCGATGTCAGAAAAAGTTAATAATTGTATTTCTTGTGGGAAGCAAATACCTCATAAGGACTTTCATTCCTACTGTATTCCTTGCCTAGACCCTGACCACGACATTGCTAGTTGTTGGTTTTGTGCTAGATTTATCCAACGCACTATTAGGTGGCGGTACAATTTTGCATTAAGCTCTTTTGGGCGAAGATTTAATTATACAATGTCTGACAGCCATCCGACTACCAGAGTTCACAAAAAACGCAAAGAAAAAGACAGGCAACCGAGGTCCAAAACCAACGATGAAGCTTCTCCTAAGCAAGTCGCCGGTTCTCAATGAGTTGCTTTCGCAGCCCCTGACGCCTGCTACTTTAGAGTCGCAGGCCCCTACCGACTCCCACGTGGAGTCTGCTAGGCTGCTGGAAACTCAAGTTATTGAAGCCTCGGTGATTATTCCCTCAGATGGGTCCGGAGCTGCTGAGCAGGCATTGGCTTCTGAAGGTGTATTCATACCTAAACAATTATATATCAAACTGACTTCAAAGACTAAAACACCTTTAAAGGCAAAGAAACAAGTTCACCAGCCACAAGGACAGGCCTCCATGCCCAAAAAACAAATGCTCAAAATGGCCGAAGACTTAATTATCTTGATCAGGGGTTCCCATCCCCCCTCCTGAGAGGCCAAGGCAAGAGACAGACTATGAATCTTCAGATCAGGTTTCCATTTCTTCTGATCAGGAATATTCTGTTCCCACCTATGAGGATTCTGATGCTGAAGAATCAATTCCTTCATCTTCTCCTCCTGAGGACTACTCTTTTGGGGAAACCTTGCATACCATGAAGGGAGCACTTCCACTGGGAGAGCCAACATTTTTCAGAATCTAAGAAAAGGCTCAGAGACTTCCTCTTACTACCTCAACACAGGCCCCTAGCTATTCCACCTGTGTTGGACATTATAGATGATGTGTTCTCGGAGTCTGGTCTGACCCCTGACTCTTTACCTCCAGCTCCTGTTAAGCTGGACAGATACTACAGGGTCCCTGACTCTCATAAATTCCTTTTCAAAAACCCTACTGCAGACCCAGAAACTGTTTCCCAGGGTCCAAAAGGGGTCAAGGCTTCTACTGCAAAAAACCCTACCCCCTCTGACGGGGATTCTAGGGCACTGGATAGATGGGGAAAAAAGATTTACACATCTGCTACTTTGGCTATAAGGGCCTTAAATTACCAGTTTCATATGCTCAAATATTAGCAGTATATCATGACACTGCTTAAACAGAAAATGATACCTAATTCTGAATGTGCATAAAACAAAGAAATGCAGGATTTATTGCATGCAGCTGAACAAGTTGGAAAGCATACTTTGCAATGTGGGTTTGATTCTCTGGAGGCCTCCTGCAGGGCCGCTGTTACGGGTTCTGTCATTAGGAGGCATGTTTGATAAAGGAACAAAATCTGCCTGACCATGTTAATACAAAATTATTAGATGCTCCTTTACAACATGATACCTTGTTTGGTGTTAAGGCAGAAGAGGTGTTAAAGAAAATGGAGAACAAAGCTAAATCTATGCAAACGGTCAAGGATTTCTTACAGGTACAGCCACCTAGATTTAGCAGACATTGGCCTACAAAGAATTAGTCCTTTCCAGTCTCAGACTGACCTCAAAGGGGCAGATCCAGAAGCCCTAGAGGCAGATCACAGCCACAAGGATCCTACAGGTCTAAGCAGTGGAGTGCTTCTACCTCCAAAGGTGGAGAAGACAAAACACAATCATATAGGAAACAGTCCCAATGACTTCCCCCTGCCTGCACTTATCTTCTGGCAGCACCCTTAGGGGGAAAACTAGCACTTTTTTCTCAAAACTGGCACATTATAACCCAGGACAAATGGGTTCTAGACAGTGTCACAAGGCCACAAGTTTCATTTCCATACCCTGACAAAGCCAAACGGTTGGCCAGACCTGCCAAAATATCAATGGGCAGAGGCTCAAAAACAAGTCACAGCTCTCATGGACATGAGGGCAATTCAACAAGTGCCACAGCAAGAGCAGGGACAAGGATTTTACTTAAGACTGTTCTTGGTACCCAGAAAGGACAAAGCATGGAGACCAATACTGGACCTTTCTATTCTAAACACTTTCCTGGATATACCAAAATTCAACATGTTGACCTTACAGCAGCTTCTGCCCATGCTGGGCAGCAAGGCTTGGCTCGTCACTTTAGACCTAAAAGAAGGCATACCTGCATGTTCCAGTCAGACAATCATGCAGAAGATACCTCAGATTCAAGGCTGGCTCAAAGCATTACCAGTTCTCTGCATTGTCCTTTGGCTTATCTACTGCACCCTGGGTCTTCAGAAAGTGCCTGGCACCAGTAATTGCTTACTGCAGACAAAGAGGAATACAAATATATCCTTACTTGGACGACTGCCTCATACAATTAGAGAACAAGGATATTCTACTACAGCATCTGACATTTGTGATAAGACTTTTAACATGCCTAAGGTACACAGTCAACAAAAAGAAATCAAAACTAGTACCCTCTCAAGAGATAATGTTCCTGGGTGCAAGCTTAAATACAACTGCCCAGATGGCTTATCTCACTCCAGACAAACGAAGGCAGCTGACTAACTATTTCAAGGAAATGGCAACAAAGGCCCAGTTATCTGCAAGAAAAATTCTACAGGCTTTGGGCTTCATGGCATCCTGCATCTTGCTAATTCCATATGCAAGACTGCATATGAGGAAAATTCAATGGTACCTAAAAAGTGTCTGGACACAACATTGCCACAGCCTGGAAACTATGATTACTCTAATTCCCTGCCTGCAACAGGAGTTTCAATGGTGGACAAAGGCTTGTCAACAAAACAAGGGACAGCCATTCTCACTACCCCCAGCCAGGCAGAGCCTAATGACAGATGCTTCAGATTATGCCTGGGGGGAACACATGGCAGGAAGAGGAATTCAGGCACCTGGTCCACAAACCAAAAGCATCTACATATCAATCAAAAAGAGATGCTAGCTGTTCAAAATGCCCTGTCAGCCTTCAAGGACCTACTTCATCCGGGACAACTACTGATAGATAGACAACACCACGGTCATGTGGTACATAAACAAGCAGGGGGGCACTCATTCTTATCCCCTGTGCAGACAAGCCATGGCTTTATGGGACACAGCTTTGACTTACCAAGTTCATCTGCAGGTGCAATTCCTGCCAGGAAAGAAAAATACTCTGGCAGACTAAGCAGAAACCTCATGGATCCCCACGAGTGGCACCTGGATCCACAAGTCTTCAGCATAACAAAGAAATGCGGACGCCTGGACAGATCTATTTGCCTCCCCCTCAAAACAGTCAGCTAAAAAGATTCTGCACAAGGACTTATCACAGGCAAGTTTGGAAAGTGGACGCCTTATCTTTCAGCTGGACAAACCTATCAGTATATGCCTTTCCTCCACTGCCTCTCCTCCCCAAGGTACTCGTAAAGGTCAGGTAGGAGAAACCAAAAATTATTCTGATTGCCCGAGACTGGCCACGCCAGTACTGGTATCCGATCTTAAGGAACTTGTCCCAATGCCCAGCCTGGACCTTACCTCAAATACGTCATCTACTGTCCCAGCAAAACAGTCAGATTCTGCACAGCCAACTCAGGACCCTAAACTTGGCAGCATGGCAGATAATGTAGCCATACAAACCACACCTCTCAGTAAAGCTGTGATGGATGTCATTTTAGAAGCCAGAAGGCCTAGTACTAGAAAATCCTATGTTGGGAAATGGAAGAGATTTTGTGCTTGGAACCAAGCTCAAGGAACAGATACAGCTGTCCCAAATATTCCTCAGATTTTGCAATACTTAACTGAGGTGCTGGACAAAGGCCTGTCTCTTTCATCAATTAAAATCCATGCCTCTGCCATTTCAGCTCATTACAATACAGAGCCACCACTTTTTTCTCATCCTTTATTACGGCAGTACCTCAGAGGAGCCAAAAACTTAAGGCCTCCAAGGAGAACACCAATACCTGCATGGGACCTCAATTATGTCTTGGAAAAACTCACCTTACCTCCTTTTGAGCCAGCTGCTACTGTGGATATAAAGTTCTTATCTTGGAAAACAGCTCTGCTCCTAGCAATAACTTCTGCAAGATGAGTTTCAGAGCTACAGGCTCTCATGGCTGTGGAACCCTTTATCATTTTTTTATCCAAACAGGGTCTCTGAGAACAAACCCTACATTTATGCTTAAGGTGGTATCCAGTGTAGCCCTTAATCAAATAATTCATTTGCCAACTTTTTATCCAAATCCACAGAACAAGGGGGAGAAAATTCTGCATTCTTTGGACGTACACAGACAACTTAGATTCTACTTGGACAAAACTAAAGTTTTCAGAAAGACAGAAGAATTACTAGTGGCATATGCCACAGCATCACAAGGAAAGGCTATCTCCAAGCAGACTATTTCAAAGTGGATAGGTCACTACATTCGTTTCTGCTACTCACAGCATGGCAAACCAGTGCCTAAGGGCATTAGGCCACATTCAACCAGAGCTGCAGCCACTTCTGCAGCCTTTCTCAGAGGAGTACCAACCAAAGACTTCTTAGAGGCTGCTACTTGGAGCTCAGTGCATACCTTTACAAAACATTACAATCTGCCTCTTTACTCTAAATCCAGGGCAGGCTTTGCCACTACAGTTGTGCAGGGCCTCATAGCCGCTCCTAATGCTGTTTAGCACCAGCCGCCCAACCATAGCTTTGGTACTCAACCCAAATGTAATGACTGCAACAGTGAAACATGAAGAACATAGTACAGTTGTGTACACTTACCATAAATGTAGATGCTCGAGTGTATTCACTGTTGCAGTCCAGGTTACCCAACTGCCACCCCCCTTATTCTTGCTGGAACTTATCTTTACTTCTCTAATTTAATTTATACAACCTAGGTGGTGTATTTGCTCATAGATGAAGGTAAAGCTTATTTTGGTGCATGTATGTTTTATTTACATAATTTTAGCCTACCCTTTTGGGGGCACCTGACATCTGGGGCAAGAAAAACTGAATAAAATGGCATCGGCTGCATCTTTTATACCCCTGACGACCTGATGTCAGGGAAGAGGCAACCGCAACCGACGCAGGACCCAAGACTTTGGAATTCAGGCCAACTGAGGGCAACCTGCCAGCAGGATAACCCAAATGTAATGACTGCAACAGTGAATTCACTCGAACATCTACATTTATGGTAAGTGTACACAACTGTACTTTCCTACACCTATGTTTTAAAAGAAAGGCATAATAAACTATTTATTGGTGTGCATAGCGCACCATTGTGTAATAGAGTGGAATTCCTCTGTTGCTTGACAGCTAAACGCTATGCCTCCAGGAATAGCTTTGAGTAAGGTATGATGTACATGACACTGCATATTTAGTAGCTGGTCCCTGCTGTGCTTCACTTGCCAAGCCCCATAGAGATTCATAAAATGTTTTCATTCATGTTGAAGGTCATTACCTTAATATAGGAATGAGGGGAGCTAGCACATTGAGGGCGCCAACTGGTAGGAGCTTGTCTGTATCACTGTGTGTGGGAGCTACAGCATCTATGGTTGTAGTCGCAAGTTCACCAGCTATACCTGCACGAATGGAACTTTGTAAACAGTAGTGCTTCCCTGCTGAGCTCTTTATGGTGATCACATGCATTACACCAGCATGCTATGTACAGTGATCACATGCATTACACCAGCATGCTCTGGATGGTGATTACATGCAGTATGCCGTGGATGGTGATTACATGCAGTAAACCAACATGCTCTGTATGGTGATTACATGCAGTACACCAGCATGCTGTGTTTGGTGATTACATGCAGTACACCAGCATGCTCTGTATGGTGATTGCATACAGTACATCAGGGTGCTCTGTACAGTGATTACATGCAGTACACCCCCATGCCCTGTACGGTGATTACATGCAGTACACCAGTATGCTCTGCATGGTGATTACATGCAGTACACCAGCATCCTCTATATGGTGATTACATGCAGTACACCAGCATCCTCTGTACGGTGATTACATGCAGTACACCAGCATGCTGTGTATTTTTTTACATGCAGTACACCAGCATGCTGTGCATGGTGCTTACATGCAGTACACCAGCATGCTGTGTATGGTGATTACATGCAGTACACCAGCATGCTCCATACAGTGATTACATGCAGTACACTAGCACGCTCCATACAGTGATTACATGCAGTACACCAGCACGCGCTCTGTATGGTGATTGCAGTACACCAGCATGCTCTGTACGGTGATTACATGCAGTACACCAGCATGCTCTGTACGGTGATTAAGTGCAGTACACCAGCATGATGTATATGCTGATTACGTGCAGTACACCCGCATGATGTGTATGGTGATTACGTACAATACACCAGCATGCTGTGTACGGTGATTACATGCAGCACACCAGCATGCTCTGTACGATGATTACATGCATTACACCAGTATGCTCTGTATGGTGATTCCGTACAGTACACCAGCATGCTTCATATGGTGATTACGTGCAGTACACCAGCATGCTGTGTATGGTGATTACGTACAGTACACCAGCATGCTGTGTATGGTGATTGCATGCAGTACATCAGCATGCTCTGTACAGTGATTACTTCCAGTACACCAACATGCTCTGTACGGTGATTATGTGCAGTACACCAGCATGCTCTGTATGGTGATTACATGCAGTACACCAGCATGCTCTGTACGGTGATTAAGTGCAGTACACCAGCATGATGTGTATGCTGATTATGTGCAGTACACCTGCATGATGTGTATGGTGATTACGTACAATACACCAGCATGCTGTGTACGGTGATTACATGCAGCACACCAGCATGCTCTGTACGATGATTACGTGCATTACACCAGCATGCTCTGTATGGTGATTACGTACCAGCATGCTCTGTATGGTGATTACGTACAGTACACCAGCATGCTTCATATGGTGATTACGTGCAGTACACCAGCATGCTGTGTATGGTGATTACGTACAGTACACCAGCATGCTGTGTATGGTGATTACGTGCAGTACACCAGCATGCTGTGTATGGTGATTACGTGCAGTACACCAGCATGCTGTGTATGGTGATTACGTGCAGTACACCAGCATGCTGTGTATGGTGATTATGTGCAGTACACAAGCATGCTGTGTGTGGTGATTATGTGCAGTACACAAGCATGCTGTGTATGGTGATTACGTGCAGTACACCAGTATGCTGTGTATGGTGATTACATACAGTACACATGCAGTACACCAGCATGCTCTGTACGGTGATTACATGCAGTATGCCAACATGCTCTGTACGGTGATTACATGTAGCACACCAGCATGCTCTGTACAGTGATTACGTGCATTACACCAGCATGCTCTGTACTGTGATTACGTGCATTACACCAGCATGCTCTGTACAGTGATTACGTGCAGTACACCAGCATGCTCTGTATGGTGATTACGTACAGTACACCAGCTTGCTTCGTATGGTGATTACGTGCAGTACACCAGCATGCTGTGTATGGTGATTACGTGCAGTACACCAGCATGCTGTGTATGGTGATTACGTGCAGTACACCAGCTTGCTTCGTATGGTGATTACGTGCAGTACACCAGTATGCTGTGTATGGTGATTACGTGCAGTACGACAGCATGCTCTGTATGGTGATTACATGCAGTGCACCAGCATGCTCTGTACGGTGATTACGTGTAGTACACCAGCATGCTCTGTACGGTGATTACATGCAGTACACCAGCATGCTCTGTACGGTGATTACATGTAGTACACCAGCATGCTGTACAGTGATTACATGCATTACACCAGCATGCTGTACGGTGATTACATGCATTACAGCAGCATGCTCTGTATGATGATTACGTGCATTACACCAGCATGCTCTGTATGGTGATTACGTGCAATACACCAACATGCTCTGAATGGTGATTATGTGCAGTACACCAGCATGCTCTGTATGGTGATTTTGTGCAATACAGCATGCCATGTATGGTGATTACATGCAGTACACCAGCATGCCATGTATGGTGATTACGTGCAGTACACCAGCGTGCCATGTATAGTGATTATGTGCAGTACACCAGCATGCTCTGAATGATTACATGCTATGTACGATGATTGCATGCAGTACACCAGCATGCTGTGTACGGTGGTTACATGCAGTACACCAGCATGCTGTGTACAGTGATTACATGCAGTACACCAGCATGCTGTGTACAGTGATTACATGCAGTACACCAGCATGCTGTGTACAGTGATTACATGCAGTACACCAGCATGCTCTATACAGTGATTACTTGCAGAACACCACCATGTTCTGTACGGTGATTGCATGCAGTACACCAGCATGCTGTGTATGGTGATTACATGCAGTACACCAGCATCTAGTAGGGGGCCAGCCAGTATGCTGTTGTCATACTCTTTTTGAATTATTTTTTATGCTGAGGGTGGTAGGTCTTTGGCAAATGCCCTATGTTCATGGAGTACTGTGATTGCAATGATGTAAATCACATATAGGGTCTTATCTTAGTATGTAGTCTGTGTGAATTACAAAGAGCTTTGGAGTGCCATTTTCATAGCAAGTACCCTACTCTATAAAAGGTCATGAATCCTACCTAGAGAACAAAAATTATAAGATGTCACTTATTGCGGGCCTGCTAAGGTGCTGCCAGTAAGTCCATGAGATACTAGGTCATGGTCATGCTCAGTGCCCAATTCCAGCATTTATTCATACTTTCAGGGTTTAACAAATTATACTGTGTATTCCATTTATGCATTTGTGTTACTGTCACCTTCTGCTACTCGTGTAGCTCTTGTAACAGCGGTACCTGTATTGAAAACCTCTTACTTGGCTTTAACTAGGCAAGTTGGGCTAAACCTCGAGTTGATAAGTAAGTCAAAAGGCGCAAATAAAAACAACCATCTACAGTTTTGGTGAGCATCTTCAACATTTGTTCGTTCTGCTTTTTGATTTACATATGTATTGTATCAAATGATGGAAAATGCATATTAATATGCATGTTTAGCGCAGTGCACAGCTTATTTACACACCTGCATGGACACGTGTGTGTGTGTGTGGGGGGGGGGGGTACGCACGAGAATTTCTACAAGCAGTTAGATAAACTTAGTGTGTACTAGTAATATATTTAATGTAACAGTACTTAAAGAATTGGTAGAGTGCCAGACATTTATTATAGCATAGTTCTTCATTCAGTAGATAATTGTCTACGTTAACTGACTTGTCATTACCTCTTCCATCTGAGAGCTTAATCATTTGTACAACTGTTTTTCTGACATGTTCATCATGATCAGAATTTCAATGTGCTGTTAGTTTATTTCGGTTTCTTTTTTTTCTACAGGGAATCGCCATCCGCCAGTTCAGTAGCCAGCAGTGACTCAGGGAACACAGATGAGATCCAGGATGAGTTTGACAACAATGGCGAGATGGAAGCAGAAACCTCAGTCAGCTGATGATAAAAATGGACATGGGGGAAGTGATATTAACATATGAGAACTTTGATGCCTTCAGTGTACCTGTGGGACCTACCTTTTGTTCAGGTCCCTGAGATTTTATTTGAAATCTCACCCACTGTGGACTGGTGCTTTGGTTCTATACTCGTATACAGAAATGACTGCTTTGCAGACATCTGCAGGAAATGTCTATATGTTATTGGCTTTTGGTGTCAGCTACCTGGAGCTTTAATTTTTTTTTCAAGGTTTACAGGTAACAGTAATGCATGGTACTGGTTCTGGACCTGTACCAACAACAATGGAGCTGGTCTCTTGGGCCTTTTGTCCTATGTTTTGTGAATAATTATGTTTTGTGACATAGGGCACAAGTGGTACTTTGAGAGGATCTGGACTCATTCTTTCTGGTAGCTGAGTAGAGAACACCTGTAGGCACCCGTATTAATGTGGACAACATCAGAATTGGATCAATCTCTTTAGACTCCTGGCATCACTTTTACTGCACAATGCAGAAAGTTAAAAAGTTCTCAGTGTTGGCGGTATGTAACACAGACAGCACAGTTTGGTGGAGAAATGTTAGCAGGCCTGCGCTTTGCAGTGACTGGCCAGCGGACAATAGATTGTCAGTAATGGTTAAAGGTGTACTTGGTGGTGGTTACCAGAATCATGAACTAGAATCCTGGCGCTTTTTACCAACTGAAATATTTTGCTCTGGTTGATGGTATGGGTTGCTAGTTAGCTCACTAAGCAGGTAACCCAGTTTTCATTTGGATGCTCGGCTGATGTACCTTTTTTTTCTAACTTTGAAGAACATTTGCTGTAGCTGAGCTGTAAGTGGACTTCTCTCTGTTTTTGTTTTCATATTCAATACTTAAGAGAAATCATTGAGGGAAGATAGAGATGTAGTGCTGCAAGCCAAAAGGGGGATTAAATGCATAGGGTACAGGCAGAATACTGTAATATCACTGTGCTATAAACTGCTATGCAAAACTGCTCACCCTTCTGTATGGTGTGAGTAATTCATTAACCATTGCGTGGAAGGAATGGTTAATGGATTGGATTAACTGCAAAATATGTGGAGAAATTGTACTCTTTAAACTGAAATTTTCTTAGGTGGAGTGGGCTTCCATTTGTTCTTAAGGGGTATAGGAAGGCGGTTGTGGTTCTTTAAAAAATATATCATTGTACTGTACCCATATGAATGAACAGTCTGTTTTCAAAGGCTGGGAAAGAGGAAACTATTGGGAAGCAGTCATATGATTATGTAAGTACTTAAAAAAATTCAGGTGGTGGAACAAGTTAAACACTCTGTTGTTTCCTAAAAGTCTCTGCTTTATTGTTTTCATACTTCTGTTTTTTAAAGGTACATTTTGAGCATTTTTAAAATAATGAGTAAACACAAAATTAAAATACAGAATTCCAGTTAATGTGCACACTGCAATATATAGTGGCAACCTTTGTGTTTATTTGTTATTTAAATAATGATGTAGTCAGTAACCCTATAGGTAGGTGTTACGCTTTTTGCATTTGTATCACTTGAACTTCTGACTTCAGGCAACTTACTGGTTTGTCTTCCAAGACCCAGAAGATTTGAATTAGTGCTAGTCAGAGTGATTACAGCAGTTTAGAGGTTTACTTCTACTGCATTCCTTTGTAAATTTGTTCTTTACAAGCCATTTTTTGTATATAAAATTTTAGTAGCACATTTAATTTTAATTTATCATACCTTTGTGGCCTTTTTTAAGCTGTTAATGTTGGCATGTTTCTTCTGTCAAGTTACAGGGCACATGTATTTGTTGCATTTTTCCATACCATTTTGGCTACAAACATAATTCCTGATAACGTAGGCCTCCTAAGGAGTTCTCTAAAGTTAAGCATTTTCATAAATACATCAATAGTTAACGATCCTAATTGGAAATGTATCACTTCCAGTGCCTCTGTCAAGCCACGGTGACATCTGCATTTGCCGTACTTGGCCTACATCAGTCCTACAGAGGTCTTACAATAATTTCATCCCTTGTGGTTCATCCATTGATGTTGAGCTGATGGGAAGATACGTTCAGAAGTTTTAAAAGCACCGCTTATTCCCTTTAATTGTTTAGCTCAAGTCCATGGTAAGAAATTAAATTTATGACATGGTGATTCATGTATCTCCCAGGCTTCACAAGGCTCTTCAAATGCTGGTGCAAACCCAGTTATGATAAAGGTGTGTTGTAGCACCAAAACCACTTGACTTAAGTCTTCCATTGCTGCTCAATAAAGTGTAGTCAACTTATTTTGACTAGTTGGCTATTTTTTCACTATGGGTATTGTGCCTGTGTCTGGTGTACAGAGCTTTTGAATGAATTGTTTCTTGAAGAGCTGTACCCCCTGTGGAGCTGTGTACCATTCCCTAGTGCCAGTCGACTTCATTTCAGGTAGACAAAAGGAGAAAGTACACCGCAAAAGTACAAGATGCAGCCTGTCAGAGTTTTGTCATGTATGAAGATAGAGGTTAGCAGTTTTGGTTAAAGTGAAGATGGAGTGTTATGAGTCATTATCATTCTTTAACCTCGTGCAGACTGCAGCCAGCTAATTTAACTGTTTAATCTTTTAATGACTTGTTAAAAAAGCAACAACACTTCTTTCATAGATTCTTGAAATCCCTGTTAAGTTGAAAGAGAAGGGGGAGATACTCAACTAGCTATACTTCTAAAAGCAGTATTTTTTTTAAATAGTTGGGCACTCTCGAATTGCAGGGCTTTCCAACAGCTTAGTAGCAGAGGAGTAAGCCTGGCATTCTTAGCTCACACTAATGTAATGGTGTGATTGTAGAACTGTGAACTCGTGCTGCATCTTGGTGTATGAGCAGCCAAGCCATTTCCCCACTGAAGGCGTGACTTGAGGGTTAAATGCTCACCCTTCTTTTTTCACATTGGGTGAGCACCTTAATAAGAAATTAGGCCTCGGATTTCTTGCCCTTGTAAAATTGTGTATACCTCATTTCATTTGCTTGCTCTGACTTGTCATAGTGACATGGCTTATCTGTGAATAGTTAGAAAGTGTTCAGAAATAGAATTGTGTTACTAATCTGAAAGAAAGCTGTTGCAACCAGTGTAACTGCCTCAATACGTAGGTTGCTAGGCTGCGTGGCTTGAATGCAATTCATAATACCAATAATGATTCTTACCAGAAAAGCACATTTGCCAGGCATTCCTGTTAGTACTGTAGTATGAATTCCTGTACTGTACTTCACTCCCGCAAAGAACATCATACTTTGTAAATTCATAAAAATCACTGAGACAGACCTCCACCAGCATCATTCAGTACCTGGTATGCTTTTTCCTATAGCTGCCAGATTCATTGCATGAAGTGTTAAATGTGGTTCCCTCCCAAATATTGTTTTGCACTACAATCTGTGTTCTCTTCCTTTTTATTGTAGGCTAGGAGTCTGCATTGTATAACCCCCATCTAAATCATGCTGTTTCATATGCAGTTAGTTGTCTCTGTTCACTGCAGAATTTACTCTTCATTAGAGTTACAGCAGCTGCCTGGTGTCCTTTTTTGTTCCATATTCCATCAAGAACTACCTGTGGCAAGATTTTTGCAGAAACAATTTGCTCTCTACTGTCATAATTATTGATGGAATAGCTATTGTCTGTAATTTTGCATTCAAGGAGACTCTGTATGCTTGCTGGCCATCTCCATGCAAAGCCTTGGTGTATCTTTGACTGTTTCTGCATACCCCTCACTCCTGTTATCTGCAGTAATATCCTAAGTCAGTACCGCAGCAAAAACATAGATCCCTTTCATTGATGAGACCATCTTGCTGCACCCCACTGTATAGCAAGAATGCATAGTGTATTGTACTCCCTACATGGTCCTGTGTGCTGTGCCCTGGGAAGAGCTTGAGCAGGTATTAAAACAGTGCAGCCCAATTGCCAAGTTTTTAGTTACATCTGTGGTATAGTCACTCCAGCAAGTTAGCCCCTTCCAGTACACCTTGATCAGCTAATTTAAGCTTTACCTGTGCATTAACCTCTTCTGGCTATATTAGGCATTGTATATTTCCTGGTGAGACCCTGTAATTTGCTGTTGTGCATTTCAGCTCTGTACTGTCCCAGTGTAAATGAGTTGGTTATTGTACAGTAGTAAACCACCGAAAGATTAATACCAGCAATTTTTAATGTAAGCACAACCTATTCTTTTATAGGTTTGTGCTGGAGACAATAACCTGTTATTGGTCCCAAAACTTGGGAGGGAGGAGACCCCATAAATCCATCATTCAAAAAATGTCAGCAGAAGCTGTATATTCATCGCTAAACTGATTGCGGTGGTTGCTGTGTTTTTAACAGTGTCTGTATAGCCATCATCTGTTGTCTTGCTGCTTGTCAGTAGAACTTCTGCAGTCCCCAGTGTTACAATGGGCCCATTCACACTATGTTTCTGGTATGGTCGTACAATTCCATGTACAGTATGCCATGTAGAGGATGTATGTACAGTGGTGGTATAAATATGGTAGGTCACATGCAGTCAGTCAGTGATGCAATCACGGAGTTTCTGCTATTTTTGTGGTACCATAGTTACAAGTCAGGTTGTAATTCATGATTAAAAGCACATCGGTTCCATTTTCCAGCATTGAAAAGGGTTCACTATTTACCCTTTGCATCCCTTAGTAACTAGTCTTCAAGCTGGACACTGCTTTCTAGCAGAGACTTTGACTTAGCATGCATACTGATGATGTAGCACTTTTCTGCTGGGAGTTGGAACTTGGAATATAGCTGGCTGACTTGCCATTGGCCAGAATAATGGTATTTTTATCCTGTACAGAACCTACCTGTAGCATTGGACGTACTGTGTGTGTTGAAACCATCGGTAAAACCTGGAAGATATGGGTAATTTGACTGACATTGCAATTCTTCTCCCAAGATAAATTGCTTCAAGTACAAAAACTGGTTCTAATATGCACTAATGGTCTTTTTGATGCATTTATCTATGTGCAAACACCTTCCCTGCCTTTACTTATAAAACAGTTTGCAGCGATACTAAACCATACGTTGCATTTCTAGTACCTTGAATTCAGACTTGGCCTATTATCTTGGTAAAGGGGCACCTTATTTTATGTAACCAAACCATGCGTTGCATTTCTAGTACCCTGAATTCAGACTTGGCCTATTATCTTGGTAAAGGGGCACCTTATTTTATGTAATTTAAATTCCATTGTATTTTATGTGCTGTCTTTCATAGTGTGTCTCTATGTGTCAAGACTGCTCAATGAAGAACAAAAAAAAGCTAATATGAAAGAGCGAATCTATGGACATGAAATACCAAGCCAGTGCATGGTTTCTTGGTAATCAAGAAATTGTGCCTCTTTGGAGTTTTCATTATTATGTATCATTTGTCTTGTTTAATCTATTCATTAATCCGTTGTCTCTTAATGTATATTTTATGATCATTGTCACTTCTGTTAGAAAAACTGTAAATTTACTGCACTGTTGTAAATATAATGCTGTTTATACCCTGTATATGAACTTTGTTTAAAATAAATAAATTTAATTTGCAGCAGCTGTTCATTTGTGCAACAGTCAGAGCTGCTAAACCAGTGGGTAGACCAATACTGCACCAAAAACTTGCCAAACAGAAACTACACTGATGCCAATTTTGTCACCGGTTTTACCAAAGGTTCTTCCCTACATCTTTTCTGGAGTGCCGCATGTCCTACTATGAGCTTACATGCAACATATTTAGCCTTATTTTATTTTTTTTTTTTGAGATATGTGTCGTCAGTGCCTCTGTTGTGAGATTCTTGTGTACCAGCCACTGAATATGTGTTCATAAATGTCAGAGGAGCACTCTCTCAAGAACTTGCTGGACTCTTTCCTGGACTGTGGTTCTCCAAAGATCAGTGAATGCATTCTCTGCTGACCAGAAACCGACATTAAATTGATGGAATTATTTCTGTGAATTCCTTGTTACAGAGCTGCAACAAGAGGTACCACCTCTGGGCCTCCTGGTTGCAATGCTATTGTAGCCTTTAAAGAGGCTAGAAAGTTTGTCCCATAATCCTTCTGACTTGACTGAGCCCCCATGAGGTCCACCATTTTATATCACGTGTCAAACCTTACTTCCTCTATGAGGTTGCTGGTCTTTGAAATCTCTGTCTTCTTTTAAAACCAGCAGGACACTTTCCAGCCTCTTTTGTTAACCAAGGTTTTTTCCTTTTGTGCAACAAGCTTACGATTCCAGTGCTGTCCAGAGTTGTGCAATACCATGGCATCTACTGCTGCTGCCCAGTGTCACACTGGTGTTGGTCTTCCCCATGGCTGTTATTTATAAATGCTGAATGTGAAGAATTGTGTGCTGTAAATGGGACTCCTCTGTGAGATGGTCATGTATGATGCTTGCTAATCTGTGAAATAGGTTATGGGTACCTTCTGGTTGTGAAATGGGGGGAAAATTACTACAATAAATGCCAAACTTCTGGTTATGGTGTGACGTCTTTTGTTGTAACTGTTTTAATCTGAGGTGAGAAACTGCTTTTAACCAGTGAACACTACTTTTCAAAGTAAGACTGTCAGTAAGTTTTATTAATTTAAAAGACTTCGGCATATAAAGAAGTTGCAGTAATTCTGCTGGATAGCAGATGTTTGTCTTGCATCTGAAGGACACTACTACTGCTGTCATTCTGGTGTGCTGTAAACTGACCATGGTATGACTGAATTATGTGTATCCATAGGTTATAGTCACGTGATGTCCGATAGGAAGTGAGCCTGTGATTTCATCAGTGGAACCTCACAGTGGTGCAGCAGTTAGCATTGCTGCATCCTGTACTTTGATCTTCAATCAAGTTTCTGAATGAGGCTTCTTGTCTGCAAAGTCTGCCTGGGTTTTTGTGTTGCCATGTGCTACAGTTTCCTGCTACATCCCAAAGACATCAAAATATTTATTGGCAGTCCTCCAGATTTCCAAGAAGGCATTTTGGTTGTGTTGCATACGTATGCCCTGCAGTATGTGGTGCCCCATCTAGGATCATTTTTTAACCTTGCAACTGGATAGACTTCTGCTTTGCATAACACCTAATTGCATATCTTAGGCAAGTGATGTATGAATGAACAATCTGAACACTAGTTGTTTATTTACATGAACTTGTATGTCTGAGAAATTTCATTTGTTGCTTTTCCTTGCAGATGTTATGCCTGTTAGTCATATAGCCATCAGTCACAGACCACAGCTATGAACCTGTTGTCCAAGGCATCCCATAAGGAACATTTTCCTATTAAAGGATAACTGTTTTAAGCACAGTACTTTTCCTCAGAGCGCATTTTCTTCCCCACAGAATGTCTCCAATCTTCTTTTTTTGGCTGTTCAGATCATCTGTTTCCATTTTTTCCTGTCCTCTGCATTTTGCTGTGTCACAGCAACCACCTGTATGTCCTCTATAAATCTTATCTTAGGCCTTCCTCTTTTCTTACCTGGCAGCTCCATCCTTCGCATCCTTTTCCCAATATACCCTGCATCCCTCCTCAGCACATGTCCAAAAAAATGCAATCTCTCCTCTCTGGCTTTGTCTCCAAACCGTGCAACCTGAGCTGACCCTCTAATATACAGATTCTTAATCATGTCCACCCTCTGCACACCCAGTGCAAATCTTAACATCTTTAACTCTACCACCTCCAGCTCAGACTTCTGCCTTTTTGTCAATGCCACCGTCTCCAACCCGTATAACATAGCTGGTCTCGCTACCCTCTTGTAGGCCTTCCCTTTCACTCTTACTGGTACCTGTCTGCCACAAATCACTCCTGACCCTCTTCACCACCCACTCCACCCTGCCTGTACTCTCTTTTTCACCTCTTTTCCACACTCACCATTACTCTAAACTGTTGATTCCAGGTACTTAAATTCATCCACCTTCGCCAGCTCTACTCCCTTCATCCTCACCATTCCTCTATCATCCTTCTCATTCACACATATATTCTGTCTTAGTCCTGCTGACCTTCATTCCTCTCCTTTCTAGAGCATATCATCACCTCTCCAGGGTCTCCTCAACCTGTTCCCTGCTCTCACTACAGATCATAATGTCATCGGCAAACATCATAGTCCATGGGGACACCTGCCTGATCTCATCTGTCAACCTGTCCATTACCATTGCAAATAAGAAAGGTCTCAGAGCTGATCCTTGATATAATCCCACTTCCATCTTAAATGCATCTGTCACTCCTGCTGCAGACCTCACCACTGTCACACTACCCTCATACATATCCTGCATCACTCTTACATACTTCTCTGCCACTCCCGACTTTATAGATAGGTGCTAGGCTATTGGCCCTAGGGCCTACATAAGCCTAGCCAAAACTGTACCCTGGCTTTTGCCACCCAAGAAGATTATTTTCCTGTGCCCCTGTCGAGCAGAGCCACAGAAGTGATCCCTGGGTGAATTTCCTATCTCCTTCTTACAATACCACAACTCCTCTCTAGGCATCCTGTCATATGCTTTCTCTAAGTCCAGAAAGACACAGTGCAACTCCTGTTGACCTTCTCTAAACTTCTCCATTAACACCCTCAGAGTAAACATTGTATCTGTACTGCTCTTTCCCGGCATGAAACCATACTGCTGCTCACTAATCTTCACCTAGCTTCCACTACTTATCAGTTTTATCCCACTATAGTTACTACAACTCTGTACATCACCCTTATTCTTAAAAATCAGTACCAAAACACTTTGTGTGCACTTCTCAGGCATCCTCTCACTTTTCAAGATTTCATTAAACAATCTTGGAAAGAGAGAGGATGCTTGAGGAGTGGAGAAGTGGTGTTTTGGTACCAATTTTTTAAGAATAAGGGTGATGTGACAGAATGTCTCAATGCTTCTAATTATTTAAAAAAAATATATTATTTAGCCATTTCTTCTCCACTGCAGCATTTATATCATGATCTGATTCTCCGGTGTACACTATTTTGGAGGTAACTGAAATTTTATGATAGTTTCCTTAGGAATTTGTCTCCCTTGTTCTTAGATCAATCCCATCCTCCCTAGCCAGCCTATTCAGCTCTTTGGTCAATGTTAGATCCTGGGACAACAGTGCTTTGTTTGGGTTTTTTCCTTCTGTGCCATAGAGCCTGCTTGTGTCTCTCAAATTTCTTAACTGCATAACTTTCACTTTTGAATTTTTTTCCAACATATTTTACTTTTTTTATTTTTATTTTTCTTGTTGACTTGTATGCCTGCACGACAGAATTGTCCATTTTGAGGAGTGATCCAGGAGCACTGTCTGGTTAAGTTATTTGCTCAGACTCGCACAGTAGGCAAGTGAAGATGGAAGGAATTAAACCCTGTACCCTGAGCATTGGAAGCATTTCATTAAGAGCTAGAACATATTTTACATAGGCTGGACTTTTATACATGTTCATTTGTCAGTGTTGTGAACTAGCAATTGGGTTGAAATTTTTGAACAACACCTCCTGTGTTAAGCACCCTCATATGTCATGGATTTTAGTGAGTTTTGTCCAGTCTTTAATGAAGTACACTGTGTCTTGCATGTATCAGTCCTTCCCAGAGTGCCACAGAGTGAAGAATTAAAAATAGCCTGCCACTTTCAACATTAGAGTTGTAGGAAGTTTGAACATTAGTCTGCCACCATGGCCAGCTTATTTCCTGCAATTTCATGCGTTTCCAGAATCTAGTCATAGTTGCAGTGATCTCAGAGTCTAAAAAAGTTGTTCTCTCAACAAGTCTCCCATATACAACTTCTTCCAGAGGATAAGTTGTTTTTTAAGCCATTCTATATAGGTACAGCCCAGGCTGGTACTGCTATCACACTGAGATAATCTACAGGGCACAATACAGAGATGCAGACAGTCACACAACATAACTAAAGGATTTTTGGTGAGCCCTTGGTTGGGTAGTACTACTCTTCTCAGATGCTGGCATCTTTTTCAATTTAAATTCCACACTCAGAGAAGTCCATATATCCAGTATATACACTCCATGATGTAATTCACTGAGTATGTAAACCCACTTAATAAGTTCACCAGTTCTTTTTTGCCAGTTACGTAGTTTGGCTGTCTATCCTTCTCTGATTTGTAGACCCCTTGGTTTGACAGCCTGATTCCGGTGATTATTCCCAGGTTATCATGTCATTGATCATGGTTATTTGAGATAAAGGGCCATTTTTTTTCAGTGTGACCCTCAGACCAGCAGAAGCTGGCAAGGCCTGTTCAGTTAGAGTCTTCCCTCATCAAATTATCACATATTGGGGTTCATGTTGGGGCTTGGGTTTCAGGCGGCTGTTTTTTTTGTCAGGGTGTGAAATGCATAGGCAGGATCATACCAAGCCCAAACCAGTCCCAGCATAGGCCTGAGGTTGATTCCATCTCTGTCTGACTGTTAGAGGGCTTATTTGATGATGCCTTTTGGGCTTTTTTATGGGGGATAACTAGAACCCACTTTTTTTCCTTAACAGACTTTGTGGCTGGTCTTGTGCCTGGTCTCACATTAGGTTTAGTATTTGTGAGGCTTGACATCATACTGCTTTTAAGATGTCCATTGCTCTCATATCTGTTCGAAGAATGCAAGTATTTGCCTTAATTACACTTACTGCTCATCCAAGGTTACTGTATTACCCCTTAGTCTTCTAGTTTGTATAATGTGAACTGGATTTTGGTCAATGGGCTCGGTGTTTAATAATGCTGCTGTTGTATTTTTCAAAGAGTATTAGTAATAGCATCCAATTTCCTTGAGACATTTGCAAGTCAGATGCTCAGTTCAGGTCTTTCTTGTAGGTGCTGTTTTTTTTTCCTCAATGATCCACCATGCAAGTTGTGATTACGACTGTCCTAGGGATTAAGGAAGATTGACCAGTCCTGTCATGTATGAAAGTTAGGTATTTACCATAGTGATTGTTGTGTAGGACTAGGTTTGTCTTTCCATATGGCCCCATCCTCCTTCCCTCTGACAGTGTGGTAAGGGGTTGGAAGTTGCTGTGCAAAGCGTTTATCTATTTCCTGCATTTGTTTTCTTGTGCTCTGCTTTCTTTAAGTTGGTACAGATCTGAAAGGGGGACATCCCATGCATGAATTTGTGCTAAAGAATTAGGGGGCCAGGGAATTTTTTTTATGGAACTACCTCAATCCTGCTGGCCTCCAGTTCTAGATAGTAGGGTAAGATGATCCTCATCCGCTGCATCAGTCATTACAGTAAGTATGTGACTTTCACTTTATATCTGTTCCATGTTATGGCTTAATGTGCTCAACTGTTTGTGTCACATACCCAATTCCAACCAATAAAAACATTGGATAACCTGAACAGCCTCCCACAGTGTGGATCCATGGAGAAAGGTAGACACTGTCCATTGCTTCCCACTGTGTGATCTCCAGGTGTCTTCTAATTTGGACTGAGCTAACACTTGGTCCATGGCTACAGTTTAGATGTCTGTCTTCACAGCATTGCATGGCTGAGACTTCCCTTAAGGAAAAGCTCAGGAACAGGACCTAGAATATCCATGTTTGGGGAATTATGACTTTCAGCCAGCTTGTCTAGTGACTTTTTGTAAAGGAAGTGGGCCTGTACTTGTGTAATGTGCCTGTATGACTCATCATGCCAGTTTTTACCCCTTACTTTGATAAACTTGGTGACTCCAAAAGAGTATGAGGGCTCCTCAGTGTGAAACCAGAGTTCTTCAATGTCTTCAAATGCATTCCATAGCCTTCAGATCTGTAAGGCCGTGGAATGCATTATCATGGACCTTATAAACAAGGACACTGGGAACTTCCAAACGCTTGGACCCCACATGGTTTGGTTTTGTCAAAGGGAGATCACGCCTGTTAAATTTGGTCAACTTCTTCGAAACAGTCACCAAAGCCACGGATGAGGTGGAGACAGTACACACCGCCTGTCTTGACTTAGCCAAAGCCTTTGATACTATTCCCCACTCAGCATAATAGATAAACTCTCCCAGCTAGGCATCAACCTGTATGTTACCAGATGTGTAGTTAACTGGATCACCTCTAGTAGTAGACCTGTAATGAGCAGTGTACACCAAAGATCGGTCTTAGGGCCTCTACTGTTTGAGATGTACTTTTCTGAGGTGCAAGCCAAAGCCAGTGGTCTGTGGTTGACTAAGTTTGCAGATGACTGCAAGCTGGATGCTGTATTAAATAGATTCATAGATTAGTACTATTCTCCTAATGATGTGAAGATCCTCCAAGAGGGCCTTGCCCAAACTAATGACTGGTGCCAGAAGCATGGCCTGAAACGGAATGACAAGAAATGCATCATTATCCCGTTTGAGAATAATGGTATCCCCACTAATTATCACATTAATAACAATGTACTAAGCACACAATCAGTCATGAGAGACTTTGGCACCCAGGTTGATAGCAACCTGACTTTTGACCACCACATTACCTCCGTTATACGGAAGGCTTTCTACATAGCCCACCTCATAAATAAGGGTATTTCATCCAGGAACAAGGAGGTCATAATGTCCCTGTACTCCTCCCTTATCAGACCAATTATAGAGTACAATGCCCCCTTCGGCATGTACTTTGCCAAGCACATGCAGCAGCTGGAGAGACCACAGAGGTTCCTGACCAGGAAAATCCAAGGTCTCAATCACCTGTCCTATACAGATAGGCTAAAAGCCCTGTCCCTCAACTCAGTCTCATACAGACTGCTCAGTGGTGACCTGTGTTTGGCACGCAAGGCCATCTCAAACCCAGCCTTGATGAAGTTGCTGTATATCCATAAGTCAAACTCCACTCACGCAGCCAGCATGTAAGACCTTACCCTGGTCTATGACATTAATTGAACTTGGTGGGATAAATTTGTGTCCCAAAGACTCCCCTCATCTGTGGAATAGTCTCCCCCTCCATGTCAAGCAGAGTACCTCTCGAGCCCTCATTAAGAGGAACCTAGATAACTGGATGGGAAACAGAAAATACACCCCTAGGATCCCACGTGTCCCTGCTGGACAGGGGAAACAGGTTCTAATTTTGAGGGAACATGGGTGAAATTCTTGGCTAGGCTTATAAGGGCCTCTGGGCCAATAGCCTAGTATCATCCTATGAACATGATTCTGGCCCAGCAATGATGATGAGGCCTGCCATTTAGTCTGTTCCCACATTAAGCCCACAAACATCCCTAAATATGGTCTATGAATGTTCAAGAAGGATGGTTGTGTGAGTTCATCCACATTTGCAGACACATCTGAAGGAACCAGAGGATTCTAGACATAGTCATGTTCAAAAGTGCAATGGAGTATTACTGTCCCACAGAATGGGCCACAGTGATGGCTCATCAGTCCATGTCAGCAGATTACTTGGATCAAGTACAGACTATCCTGCTAAAAGGGTCTGCAGAGGATCCTTTGATGGATGTTCATGACTCTGTCATAAAAAAAGTCATTGGGGAGCTAGATACTTTCCAGTGCTTACCACTCATAACTACTAGTGAGAACCAAAAAAAAGTCATTATTCTGGTTTACTGGATAAGGACTTAAGACAGGACTTAGGATCAGACCTTACTGAATCTCCTTCAAGTTGCTGTCCAAGAATACAAAGGTGAGGCCCCAAATAGGGAAAAGCACACTACTCAGCCTCAACAGGCAAATAAGACAACATGTCAAATCCTCTAAGGGCATCTTTGAGAAAAACATAGCAAGCACAGCCAAAGATAACCGTAAGGCGTTTTACAGCTATGCATGTAGCCTAAAAGGTAGGACCAAGCATGTGCTGAACTAGTGACTAACAGTATCACACGCACACTGACCCCACAGAGAGAGCAAACCTGCTAGCAGATAGGTTTGGCAAAATTTTCACTCCCTTATTCCTCCAAACTTATCACAAACCATGCCCCAAACTCCCTCCACCCCTGCCCTATGTATCTGAAGAGCAGGTCATTAAAGCCTTGTTCAAGGCAAAAAACACTTCTATGGGACCAGATGGCATCCCAGGCTGTCTTTTAAACAGGCTAAAACATGAGCTAGCATCACCAATAAGTACCCTTTTCAATCACAGCCTAACCACAGACTTTGTTTCTGTGGAATAGAGAACAGCAACAGTTATTACCCTCCACAAAAGTGGCCTAGCAACAGATCTGTGTAATAATAGACCCATAAGTCTGACCAGCCTCATCTGTAAGACCATGGAATGTTGTATCAATTTGATGTTGTTAATCTTCATTCATTCCGTACTGATGGGTGTCGGTTCCGTCCTTGGAACTGAGTCAGCCTTGTAACAAGCTCGTGCCAGCCAAAAAACTCTCATTTGCCATGTAGCCATAAAATCGTATCAAGCCAGCTGTCAGCTAAGTGCTTCATTTATTGCTATAAAAGTGTTTTTTCTTGAATTGTTCACCTTATTTGTCATTCTAAACTCACTTCTTTAACCTTTCATTAGTTTTTACCCATTTTTGAGTATCTTTCCAGTTTCCTTTCCTCAAATACCTTACGTTAATCTCAAGTACCATTGTTGGTATGGCCCTTTATCTTTACTGTGTGGTAATCCTTCAATACCATTGCTGGTATTCCTTTCCTTCTCTTTCTTTCCTTTCTAAAAAAAAAAAAAAAAAAAAAAAAAAAAAAAACTTTTCCCTTTACCTTTCTCTGTATTATTGGATTTGTATTGTGGTATGATGTCTGAGAAAAAAGGAGCTTCAGAGTTTAAACAGTGCGACAAGTGTAGTCGCAAGATGCCTAACAGTGATTCTAATGTTTCGTGTGTTTGTTTGGGTGTTACCCATCTTTCTATACAGTCTGCTTGTAATATTTGCCAAGGGTTCAGTTCCTGAACCCTTAATGAAAGAAGAAAAAAGCTGATTCTGAAGGGCCTCCTTAAGATGCCCTTCTCAGAGGCTATCTCTGCATCGAAGGGCTCATCACCTCCCAGAAAAGAGCATAAAAAGAAGACCACATTTGGTTCCTTCTTCACCCTCTGGTGATGGGAAGGAGGAATCAAGACCAAAAATGATGCCTTCGGCTCCAGAGTCAAAACCAGCTTCTATGGTACTATCTTTGGTAGTGTCTGCAATCATTTTATCGTCTGCACTGATTTTGGCACCGACCCTTCCTAAACTGCAAATTTTGAATTCACACTGACCACAGCACCGAGCTTGCCTACAGTATCCATTCCAGGTTTGGACACCCCTGCTACACAACTCGAGACATTGGTGCCAATAGACCATATTGCATGGACCCAGAACTCCCTTTCAGTGGATCCTTTTGTTACGCAGCAATTTAGCCCTTTTTTAGAATGGCTAGAGTACCCATTGGGGATATCCACTATATCGACCAGGAGCCTCTCGGAATTGGATGTGGTGCATCTTGTGGATCAGGTGTTGATGGCCAGAGGAATTGCAATACCTTCTAACACCTCATTCTCTTTTGAACTTGGGAATCTGTCTCCACGGACTCCAGCTTATTCTCCTCCTTTGATCTCTATGCAGGCTTCGAAGTACTCTGTCCCAATGCTTTTCTCGGTTCATTAGTGGATCTCACTGTGGCTATGGAGCTGCCCCTTTTTTCCTTCAGACTTGCTTGGAGCCAGGCCATCCTCAGGTTCAGGACTGGACTGCTGGCTCCTCTGCACCTAGTACAGCTCTGAGCTTTTCTACAGTGCCATCTTCCACAGTTCCAGGAGTACTGTTGGTACCAAGTCCCCTTGAGGCTCCGTTCTTGGGAGCGGGCTTGTCCGAGTGGGGTGTGACCCCCGGTAATGAGATTGTCCTTCTTGATTCTGGGCTCCCATCCCTCTTTGGGCGGGCCAACTTTGCAAGCGATAGAGAGGCCCTTGCCTGTGCAGGCAAGCCCTGAGTGTCGGAACCTCAGATATGTCCTTCCTCTAAGCCGCAGCTGACACAAGCCACTGCTTCAGAACTACAAGCACAAGAGCCCGTTCTAAAGAGCCCTCTTCAGAAACTTCCATTGAAGAGGTACCTCACAAGAGGACGTGCAAGTGGAAGCACGTGGACTCATTTGAGGAATCGCTCACCGAGGACACAGATGAAAGGGAGGGGTCCCCACATCTCCCCCTGATGATGTCTCGTTTGGAGACATCCTTGAAATACTGAAGCAGAGGGGTAACTGGAAGCCCACCAAGTCCCTCCTCCGAGGAATTTGTGTTCCTGCAGGCTTTTCGTGCTCCACCCTCTACTTTGAGTGACCTCACCTGCAGATGAGCTGGTTCAACTCATTGTGCAGCACACATGGAAAAGTCCTGATACCACTGAATCGATTTCATGGAGGCCAGACAAAATTTTATCTCCTCCTGAGCATCAGTCTCACTTGTCCAAGGGTCTTCCAGTAGATGCGATGGTGGTGTAATGGCTGCCATGAAAAAAGAACCGGCTGAGGAGAGCCAGACTGTACACCCCCAAAACAGGAATTCATGGGTGGTGGACAGGCTAGGGAAGTGATTTTTTGCATCATCGACCTTTACTGTTAGGTCTTTGAATTATCTGGCACACTTCACCAGGCTTCAGAGAGACACAGAACTCTCCAAAACCTTAGCAGGAGCTGTTTCTGACGAGGTCTGTGGCAAAGCTGCCTCACCATTAGCTACCCTGGTATTTATATCCGACTCCTCCATGCATCTGATTTCTCACTCCACTGAAGGAGCAGTGAGAGCAGCAGGTTCAGGCTTTGTCATGAGACGTCCTGCTTGGATGCATCTTTGTGACTTTGCGGACCCTTTTAAGTCTTCCTTTCTTAACACTCCAGTGGAAGCCTCTTCCTTTTTCAGCCCAAAAGTGAAAGACACATTGGCCAGGTGTGAGAAGGATGGTAAGACCTTGTCTGCCATGGGCATTCATTTTTCCAGTCCTTAGCGTCCATACTTTTGGAACCCAGAGGAGCAGAAAGAAGTGGCACAAGAAATTGTACGGTCCTTTCCGTGACACATGGTGAGTATACACCCCAAGGCAGATGGGGTGAATCATCCAGAAGGTGCCCCTACAGGAGCAGAGGGGGTGTCTTTCTCTGGACAACCATATGAGCGCTCTTGAGGACCGACCTGATTGCTTTCCTCTGGAAGCAGTCAGGGGACATTTTTCCTTGCACCTTTCTGCCTGGCTAACAATAACAGATTTACGGTTACAAAGGATGATAACCAGAGGATACCACATCCATTCAGTCTTTACCCAAAGTCACCAAGTCGAATTCCCTATGTTCCACACAGTCAAAGGGAAACAGCAGCACTAGAAATTCAAAAGCTGCTTCAAAAAAAGTCATCCAGAGAATCTCACCAGACCAGATAGGATCCGGATTTTACTCAAGATTCTTTTTAGTGCCAAAGAAGACAGGGGGCTGGAGACCAATTCTGGATCTCGGCATCATAAACAAATTTGTTAAACAAGAAAAATTCCAGATGGTTACAGTTCAGTCCATCCTCCCTTTCTTGGAAAACAGTGATTGGATGTGGTCAATAAATCTTCAGGATGTGTATTACCACATAAAAATGGACAAGCTCTCCAGAAGATTTCTTTGCTTCCGGCTAGGGGTCAATCACTTTCAATTTCGCGTGCTGCCCTATGGACACTCTACAGCCCCGAGAGTGTTCACCAAGTACATGGCATTGGTAACAGCTCACTTGAGACTTCAAGGATTCCAGATGTTTCTGTATCTAGAAGATTGGCTCGTCACCACCTCCACCAAGTGTCTACTGGAGATGGCACTAAACTACACACTCGGACTAGCAGAATCTCTGGGAATCTCAAACTGGAGAAAGTGCAACCTGATTCCCTCTCAATCCTTAGAATTTATTGGGGCAACTTTCAACACAAATGCTTGCCTAGTTTCTCTCCCAGACCACAGACTACACAGGATAAAATCACAACTATGGGTGATACTCTGTCAAATTCAAGCCCCAGCTCGAACAGTTCTTCAACTCCTGGGTTCCATGGCAGCGTCAGTTACCATAGTGTCCTTGGCAAGAGTACACATGAGAATTCTCCAATGGCTCCTCCTAACTCAATGGTACCCCTTACAACATCCCTTGTCCTTTCAAATATGGATAAGTGATGCAAGTGCGATTTTAATGTGGTGGATGAAGCCAAACAGACAACAGTGGAGTCTCCCATTTTACCCACAAAAGCCCAGGGCTACAGTGACTATGGACACTTCCCTGATAGGGTGGGAGGAGGGCTTTACCAGGGGAAGGTGGTCCAAGGCATTTGGTCAAACATAGAGGCCCACCTGCATATCAGTGTCCTAGAACTGAGGGCAGTGCTTCTAGCATTGCAAGCATTTCAATCCATCCTTCCATCAGACAATTGCTATTCAATCAGACAACATGTCAGTAGTCTGGTACATCAACAAACAAGGAGGAACCACATCCTACCCGTTGTGTTGAGAAGCCATGAGACTTGGCAATGGACGATACCTTCCAACTGCTTTCTAATTGCAGCTCATATTCCTGGGAGTTCCAATGTGATTGCGGACAAGCCAAGCAGATGCATCCTACTGCCTCACGAGTGGTCCCTCAATCCTGTTAATGTGGCAAAGATCTTCAGCCACTTGGGCCAGCCTTGCTGCAACCTATTCACCTCTCCAGCAAACCACAAATGCAGCAGCTACTTTGCCCTAAATCCCCTGCAGGGGGAGTCCCCGAGGGACCATCTGATTCACAATTGGCCCACGGGACTTCTGTATGCTTTCCCTCGATTCTCCAATTTCTAAAGAAAGCCCTTCACCTGAGAAGCAGAGTAATCCTCATTGCTCCTTACTGGGCATGACAAGTTTGGTTTTCCTTCTTTGGCCTCATCTAGTGGATCGATCACCCATGGAGTCGGGATCCAACTCCAGAACTGATCTCGCACCCACAAGGGTTGTCTCACCCAAACACCTCTCATCTCAAGCTGACAGCTTGGTTTCCCCACTTCCGGTAATTGCCAGGCAGAATAACCTTACATTCCCACTGTGTAATATCCTTCTGGCTTCACATAAACCATCCACCAGGAAAATCTATCTCAGCAAGTGGAAGAGGTTCCTCATTTGGTCCCAACAAAGACAATTAGACCCTTGTTCAGCTCCTGTTAGTGTGGTTTTAGATTATTTAGCAAGTCTTCTCCATTCAGGAGCAGCAGCCTCAACCATTCAAGTGCACTTAGCTGCTATCTCATACTTCCATAATGGGTTTTGAGACTCATTGCTAATCTCCCATCGTCTCTGCAAAACTTTCTTAAAAGGTGTCTTGCATATTAGACCACCCTTCAGGGAGCCCATCAAATCTTGGAATTTTAACACTAGTACTACAATCCCTGACATGTTCACCCTTTGAACCTGCTTCCACTTGCAACCTAAAGTTCCTGTCCTGGAACTCTCTTGATAGCTGTCACATCAGCCAGACACATTTCAGAGCTTCAGGCTTTGTGTATTAAACACCCTTACATGGTTTTTCATAAAGACAGAGTATCACTACAGACCCAATCCTTCCTTTCTGCTCAGTGTTATTTCAGACTTGACAACCAAGCGATTGACCTTCCAGTCTTTTTCCTCAACTATTCATATGTAGGTACTATGCTATTGGCCCTAGGGCCTATATAAGCCTAGCCAAAAAGGTACCCTGGCTTTGCCACCCAAAAAAATTATTTTCCTGTGCCCCTGTTGAGCAGAGCCACAGAAGTGATCCCCAGGGTGAATTTCCTATTTCCCATCTAATAATCAAGATTTTTCTTGAAGAGTGCTAATGAGGAGCTTTGTTTGATATAGATAGGCAGTTTGTTCCAGAGTATGGAAGTCTCTGGGACAGGAATCTATCCCTCCAGCGCATGTTCTGTTTATTGTGGTGGCAAGGTTTAGGTCCCTAGAGTGTGTAGCTCTGAGGGCTTGGGATTTCTTTAAGTGGAGCATGTCCAACAGCTCTGGGTTTGACATAGCTTTGTATGTTGGGCAGAGATCGCCTCTGAGTAGGTGATATGCGACTGACTAAAGCTGGAGGTTTTTGAGACAGTCTGCATAAGGCATCTGTTTGAGAACGGTAATCCTCTTTGTGAGGTATTTCTGCGGCCTTTCCAGTTGTTGTAGATGTCTTGTGAGGTACATAACAAAAAGGGTGTTGTACTCTATAATGGGTCTAATGAGTGATGAATAGAGGGGAACAATTACCTCTTTTTTCCTGGATGAGAAACCTTTTGTGATGAGATGTGCCACATAGAAGGATTTCCTGACTACTGTGGCAATGTGATTATCAGAGGAGAGTCTACTGTCCACCTGTGTCCCAAGGTCTCTTATCACACTTTCAGTGTTAAGTAGTCTACCACCTATGTGGTAGTTCATGGGTACAGAGATTTTACCAAAAGGAATGACAACGCACTTTTTGGCATTGAGTATGAGGCCATGGCTTTGACACCAGGCATCTGTCTCAGTGAGGCCCTGTTGTAGGATGTCCACATCGTTAGGAGTTTTAGTTATGGCTCCTAGTTTGCAGTCATCTGTGAACTTCATTAGCCCAAGACCTTCTGTGTTAGCCTTTACTTCAGAGAAGTAGATACCAAACACTAGGGGACCCAGGACTGAACCCTGTGGTACTCCACTTGTCACTGGTCTGAAGTCAGATTTGGAGTCTGCTACTTTTACAGTGTGGGTTCTGTCAGTGAGCCAGTTGGCAACCCATCTTGTAACATAGGGATTTATACCTAGTTTATCTATAATACCAGAGTGGGGGATGGTGTCAAAAGCCTTGGCAAGATCTAGATAGGCTGTGTGAACCACCTTACCCTCATCTGTGGCTTTGGTGATGGCTTCAAAGAAGTCTATCAGGTTTAGGAGACATGATTTGCCTTTTACAAACCTGAACTGGGTGGGGTCCAGAGTTTGGAGATTACTAATGTCTTTGTTTATAAGTTCCTTGATAATACGTTCCATGGCCTTGCAGACCAGGCCCATCAGGCTAATGGAGTGGTAGTTCCCGGGGTCTGTGGTTGATCCCCCTTTGTGGAGTGGGATAACAGTTGCTGTGCACCAATCAGTGGGCACAAAGCCTGAGGTGAGGCTGTGATTAAACATGGTACTTAGGTGGGGTGCCAATTCATTCTGTAGTTCGTGTAGAATGCAGCTTGGGATGCTGTTACATCCCATAGATTCTGTGTTCTTGGCTTTGGAGAGTGTGGTTTTTACCTGTGCAGCCGTGATTACAGGAACTTTGCATTCTTCCAGTATAGAGGTGGGCCCTATAGGGGGGGTAAGGGGGTAAAGTTAGCACTGAACCTATCTGCCAGGATGTTGGCAATATCAGTTGGTTCTGTATATTTAGTACCATTGTGCTGTAACTCAGAGCAGATCTGAGTGTTGCCATTGAGATTCTTGACATAGCTATAGAATGTTTTGTGGTTGTCTTTAGAAACAATGGCGATTTTGTTTTCATAACTAGCTTTGGAGGATTTTATGAGGGATCTCAGCTTCTTACTGAGGCAGACCAGGGAGTTCCTCCAATCTTGGAATTTTACTCTTTTTTGCAGCAGTTTTTCTTCTGTTGTAGAGTTTGTTTATGGCACACCAGATTGGCTTCCTTTTTCTGGAGGATAGCATCTTGGTTCTGTTAGGGATAGCACAATCCATGCACTCGTGTAAGTGCTTATAAAGTGCATTTGTGTAGGATTCAGCAGTCGTACCTCTATTGTCCATCTGCATGAGTGTCGTGAGGTTTTCCACTTCCGTCTTAAGAAGTGTGAAGTTGACTTTGGAGAAATTTTTTATGGTGGTTTCCCTAATGGGGGGGGGGGGCAGGAAGTGGATGTCTAGGGTGATTTAGCTTGCAGTCGAATCTGACCAATGAGGAATTGACCTCTGGTATGGAACACCGGTCGCACATGTTGGTAATGACCAGGTCTAGGATATTTCTGCCCCTGGTTAGGGTGTGGATAAGTTGATCCAAGACATTGGAATTTATGAATTCCAGAAAACATTGAGCAAAAGAGATGGTACACGAGTAGTTTTCCCCAGTTAATGATGGGGTAGTTGAAATCACCCATTATTAGGGTGTTAGGTTGTATCCTAATAGTTTCCAGTGTATCAAGAAATGAGGAGTGGGAATCCTGGGGCATGGTGGGGGATCTGTAGCAAGCTACAATTTGGATTGAGGTCTTGCCCAGAGTAATCTCGGATGCATTATGCTGAGCAACTAGCCTGGAGTTGTGGATATCCTTAATGAATATGGACAAGCCTCTGTCTTTAGTGTTTTGGTCCAGGTTAGGTAGCCAAAAGGTGTGGTATGAATTATAGCCTGGTAATGCAGGGGTGCTCTCTGAAGCCTTGAACCAGGTCTCTGTCACTGCACAGATGTTGATGTTCTCTATTTTAAGAAGTGCCTCAAGTGAGTGCATTTTGAGGTTTAGACTTGTAGCATTGAGTAGCATTACCCTCAGATTTTGCTTGCTTGTACCTGTTATGGTGGTGAATTTGTCATTTGAACCTTGCCTAAAAAAGGCACTATAGGGGCGGCAAGAGCCTTAGCTAGTATCCGGAATCCCAAGGGTGGCAAGTGCAGGCCATCTCTGGCAAAGCATTGTGGTCTCTCGATCATGTCATTCCAGGCAGATAGATACTGGATCCCCTTAGAATGACACCAGAAGCTTAGCCAATTGTTGAAGTCAATCATTTTGTCCTTGTACTGTGGTATCATTCTGGGTGATGGCAGGATGCTACTCAGGGCTAGGTTCATACCTGCCTGGGCTACAAAATCAGAGAGCTCCTCCATGTCTCTCTTCATGTAGTCCATCTCAGGTCATTCACACTAACATGGACAATGACCGAGTCATATCTGTACTTGTGGAGTGACTTGAATGCGTGCATTATGTGGTGGATCCTGGCACCCAATCAAACAAAGGAGAGTACTGTCTTCATTTGCTGGGTGTTCATAGACAGTTACATTTTTACCTGAACAAAGTCAGTATGTAAATCAGACCAGCTGTTTGTGTCCTATTCAGCCACGAAATTGGGAAACCCTGTCTCAAAAGTAACCTTGTCCAAATGGCCGAGCAACTGTATATTTTTGATTTACAAATGGAATAAAATTCGTCTACCAAGCAAAGTCAGAGCACATACAACCAGGTCAGTAGCAACTTCTGTTGCTTTTTATGCAAAGGCTTCATTGAATGATATTTGTGCAGCTGCAACTTGGACTACCCTTTATACCTTTATCACTCATTACAAATTGGATTTGGCATCCAGGGGGAAGAGCATCTTTTGGTACAATGGTACTAAGGGCCTCCCAGGGTTGAAGGTAGCTAGCGACTCTGTCCCATCAGTATGGAATGAATTTAGATTAACAACATCATATAAAGAAGTTATGTTCTTACCATAGTGTTCCATCTGTGTTGTTCATCTTCATTTATTCATTCATTCCGTCCCACCCTCCTTCCCCCTCAAGAGGCTCCTGGGGGATCATATTGGGTCCTACTCATACTTTAGGATTTCTGCTCAGAGACAGCCTCTGCTTTACTTATGATGGGCAAACTTGATCTGAGGTAAAAGGGAAAAGGGCATTGTGGGTAACAACTTAGCTCGAGATTTTTTTTGGCTGGCATGAGCTTGTTACAAGACCGACTTGGCATCGAGGATGGAACCAACACCCATCAGTAAGGAATGAAGATGAAGAACAAAGATGGAATGTTATGGTAAAAACATAACTTCTTTTTATGGACTTCATAAGTAAAGACATAGGCAACCTCCAAACCCTGGATCCAACCCAATTTGGCTTTGTCAAGGGCAGATCCTACCTTTTAAATCTGGTGGATTTATTTGAAAATGTGACCTTGGCCTTTAATGAGGGCAAATCTGTGCACACAGCATACCTCGACATGGCAAAAGCTTTTGGCACAATCCCACACTCAGAAATTACTGATAAACTTAGCAAACTGAATGTAAGCCCCTTTGTTGTAAGATGGATTGCCAACTGGCTCACAAGCTGGACATACACACACACACACACACACACACACACACACACACACACACACACACACACACACACACACACTATCAAAGTGGGTGACTCGACTGCAGACCTGTAACGAGTGGGGTGCCACAAGGGTCAGTGCTGGGTCCCCTACTGTTTGGTATATATTTCTAAGAAGTTCAGGCCAAAACCTAAGTGGTTGTGGCTAATCAAGTTTGTGAATGACTGCAAACTACGTGCAATTATTGAATCTCCAAATGATGTCAGTATACTCCAGGTCGGTCTTGCGCAAACCTACAATTGGTGTCTTAGTCGGTCTCAAACTGAATGCAAAGAAATGCATCATCCCTCCTTTTGGCAAAAAAACAATGTCCCTTCACACTAACAAATCAACAATACCCAAGAAGCGATAAGGGATCTGGGATCACAGGTTGACTGTGACCTTAAATTTGACCACCATGTGTCTACTGTAGAAAGGAAGGCTTTCTACATAGCACACTTGATTACTAAAGGCATCACCTCAAGAGCAAAGGAGGTTATAACTGTACAATACAGTAGTCAGGCCCATAGTTTAAGTATAATGCCCCATTCAACATTTACTATACTAAGCACCTACAGCAACTGGAGAGACCTCACAGGTTTCTAACAAAGATAATCAAAGGACTTCAGCACGTGCCTTACACAGACTGACACTATACATATAGACTTCTTAGGGAGACGTGCTTGGCTTACAGAGCAATCTCAGACCCAAACCTAATGAATTTGCTGCACATCCGTAAATCAAACGGGACTAGAGCTACCCACTCCAGGGACCTACATATGGCCTGTGACGTGAATAGGACATGCTGGAGGGACAGATTTGTCTCCTAGCAATTGCCCTGTCTTTGTAATAGGCTACCGTTTCATGTGAAACAGAATACTTCTTTGACACTGTTCAAAAGGAACCTGGACGAGTGGATTGGGCACCTTAAATTCTTACCGAGGATGGCACCCACAACCCTCCTAGACATGGGCAGTCATTGCTAAGTATAATCCTGGGTATTGACTAGTGTGTCTATGGAATTAAATTGGGATGAAATGGCTAGGTTTGAAATGACTTCTGGCCTACTAAACTCCTATGATTCCAGCCACAGTCATCATAGTGACATTTTAATGTGCAAAGAAGCAGTTTCAATGTACTAAGAGTTGCCAATGGCTGCAGGTCACCATGTCACCATATACCTTCTGTTGACGTTGCATCTTTGTCACTTGGCTCTGTAGTGGTGAATAAATCCCCTCTGATATACTGGCGAGACTTCACCTTCTGCAGCCAAACCTTTCACAGATTGAGTATATTTTTTGCTTTCAGGCTGGGAGCCAACATTGGATACTACACTGTGCAGAGTGTAGCCTCCTTGGATGAGGGGGCTCCACATCATCCAGTTAAAATTCATAGGAGTGCCACTGTCCTGTAAGCTTGGAAGAAATAGCTGCTTCAATTGCCTCTCTCTTCTCGACAACAAATTCATCATGTGGTATCCAAACGGTCAAGGAGGCACAAGTAATACCCTAAGTCTAGGGAAGTGTTGCCTGCCTAGTATGGGCCATAGACAAGTATTAGTGTTTTCTCAACTGTTCACATCTTTTTGCATGAAATTTAGCAGAAGGCTGCTGTGAGATGATCCTGGTCCTCTCCTGGAGCTCCAGATTCAGAGGCTGTGCTTGGTCAGGACATTCTGAAAATGGGGCATATCAGGGGATTGACTTATTTGCCTTCTCTCTCCTGTGTAGTGCTGATGGGCAAGGAAGAGATGGCAGCAGAAACACGGTCTCTCAAAGGCATGGAAGGTTTCTGCATTCCGCACTTTCATTCCCCACTGATTCCACTTGTCATACATAATATTCTTGAGAAAAAGACAAAAACTCCTTCTGATTGTTCCCTGATAGCTGAAATGGGGCATTGTTTCAGGTCCCAAGGGATACAAAAACACCTCTTTGTCTCAACATTCCAATCGCTTCAAACAACTTGTTTTTACTTCCAAGTACAGATGCTGATGCAGTTCCCCTTTTTCTACCAGCTTTGCTAATGTGATTAACATTGTCACTGTACCTCCTAATGGAAGAGGTTTTTATCTTGGCTGGAGCAGTAGCCTTTCAAATCCATTTCATTTATCTGAAAATGGTGTATATGGGTATCTGTATTTAAGTATGCTAATGATTGAAGTATTTTGAGTAAACACCTTTTGGAGATTAGAGGATTTTCTCTTCCAGTCTGTTATTTTCCAATCATTTTGGCAATCATTCATACTTTATGTGGCACCAAATGTGAAGAAATATATTTGCTTTCAAGAGTTTGTATTGTAGAACTGTAGCTCACAGTGGAAAAATGATCCAACTGCAGCCACCAAGAATTCTGTAAGGCAGTCTAGCAGAAAACTGAAAGCTTTGGAGCCAAATAATTTGATGTGTGCCTCTCTGAGAAAAATAATGTGCCTCACTGCCACATGTCACTGGGAAGAAGCTATGAAGGCATTTTAATATCCGACTTCCTCCTCTTCTGTGAAAGTGAACAGCAGCAGAAATTAGAAATTCAGGAAATATTGTAAGCCTAGAAAAAAAAATGGCATCTATTCTTTACAAGAGCATATGATCCTGCAGAGACTGTCAATGTCAGACTATAAGACTGAATTGGTTCATTACATGATTTATTAGTAAGGGACAGAATAGTTTGCAGACTGAGAAATAAAGCAAGAGGAAGACTGCTAAGCAGAACTGACCTTATCAAAAACTGTTGATGTATATAGAACAAATAAAATTACTAGCACACAGTTATACAGTGTAACAAAATATATTTTGAATTAAATTAAAAGGCATTGATGAGTGAGAATATGTTGCAGTACTAATGGACATGAGGAACAGAGCCGTGAGGTACTCCCAAAACATAGCACTGTTCGAATTCAAGTTAAATGTACTAGTTATGGCTGTAAAGCACAACTGGAAGCATTTTCCTGTTTTCAATAATTTTTCAGAATCCATGGCAGAAGGAGCTATTTCACAAAACTATAAAAGAAAAGAACAGAGCCTCAACATTTGCATGCTGTTATACTGAAACATGAAAATGAGTTGCCTTGAATGAAATCTGTAAATTTTGGAAAAGCATTTATAAATATCCTGTTGAATGTAACACAAATTCTGAATAGATAGAAGAGTTAAAAGAAGCAGAGCAGAACACTATGTACCTAAAAGTGAAACTGTAGAACCTTCTGATGGAGATTTAGTTGAAATTCCAGTTAGTTTTACAGAAACCAGGAGAGTTCGGAGGTTGCCCTCAGCTGAGAAGAGAATAATGCTCTTAGAAAAGACTCGATTGATTTAGTAGAAATGTACATATATGTTAAACTAGATGTATGAAGATTACAGACAATAAACTTTTAGGTGTAATAATTGACCACAACCTGAACTTTGATTCATACATTAACTTAACCATTTAATTAGTTAATAGAAAACTAGGTTCCCGGTACAGGATTAAACCTTTCCTTACTCCTTTAGCTAGACCTACCATTGCCCACACTCATCTTATCTCTACCCTCCTATACGCCGCCCCCATTTATACCAATCTATTCAAAAGTAACCTGAATAAACTGTCAACCTCCTATTGTAACATTGCCAGATTTGCCACTGGCTCCCCATTTAGAACCCACCATTGTCTAAATCAGAAACAGCTAGGATGGCTGGAACTGCAAAATCAACTTCTACTTTCACTGTCACCCAAAATATTTTGCACCATCCCAGCAATACCCCAATACTTAGCAGCCTTATCACCCCATACAAAAATCTCACAACCCTACGCTCAGCTAACAACTTACTAGTAGCCACCCATATAGCCAATAATAAATCCGGTGACTTGTCTTTTCTCAAACTCTGGGAAAAAAATTGGAACAGGCTTCCCAGTGAACTAACATCTCATCTGAAGTAGGAAGACTTCATTCGTCTGCAACCTGTGGGTATCGGATCCGACCTCGGATCCGAGCCGGCAATTCAAAAGCTTAGGCTCCGAGCTCCTAGCTCCTCCCTCTTACCCATAACCCCTTGCCACGCCCTGACTGACCCCAGATTTCGTTTGCCGCTTTTCAAGAAGCAACGGAATTCTTGAGCTCCTGGCGTGGTTTTTTGAGATAAGTGGTTTTCTGACAGGAAAATTGTTAAATTTCTCAGTTTTTGTTTAAAAAATAGTTAGTGTTGTGTGTGATTAAGGCTTTCCCTCCCTCTTTAGTTAAATTTCTCGGGTTTTTCGTAGTTTTGTGTGTGTCTGTGTGTGTTTAGGCCTTAGGTGTCATGTCTGAAGCCCCTAAGGCTGTCTTTTCGAAATGTACCGAGTGTGGCCATAAGCTGTCCCCAGCAGATGGCCACACTCTGTGCGTTAAATGCTTGGGGGTTGAACACCTGTCTTCTGGTTGTACCATTTGTGCAGGGTTCAACCCCCGGGCTTTAAGGGAACGGAGGTCGGTTGGTGCTGGCGGGTCTTTACCCCAGATACTGCTTCGCCTCTGCCCTCCAGTCAGCAACTTGTTGCTGTCAGTTCTCCCTCCGGCTGGGACTCAACCTCCCTTAAAAATGCCAGAGGGAAGGATTCTAGTAGGGAGAGACAGAAGGAGAGGCACAGGAGAAGCACCACAAGAGGAGAGCCAAGCTTCCAGCTCGGCTCCTCCATCTAAGCGGCTTCCCTGTGCCTTCTAGCTTTCCTCCTCCTCGGCTCCACTCCCCTCGGTTCTCTCCTGGACCCGAGGAGGAGGAGGCTAGCCCTTCCAGGAGGTCTCCGAGGCGGTTCTCTAGGTCCGCTTCGGTGGCCTCCTCTAGATCGACTTTTTCGATGAGCGAAGCTGATATGGACCGGATGATGAGGAAATTCATCCAGGCCCAAATGCAAATGGGAGTGCTCCTAGCCCCCCCCCAACCGGGAGGGACTTTGACCCCTTTTTTCGCCCCCGTAGCTCCTTCTCCGACCCATACCACGGGTTCGGAGCTTTCGGCGCCGTGCAGATTTGGATCCGGGGGTGGGTCGGATCCGATTGGTCGGCGCACCTCGGATCCGTCCCATCCCTTGAGTTCTTCGGGTACTTCGGACCCGACCTCTCGGAGCCGAGGGCCGAGCCTCGGATCCGAGGGAGCTGGTGTGTCTTCGGCTCCGTCCAGGTCGGAGCACACTGGTCTCTCAGATCCGACGGTTTCGGCTCCGACTCTGATCCGTACGTTGGATCCGAGTGGGGGTCGGCTCTTGGGGCTTAGAGAAGCTGGCTCCCCCTCGGCTTTCAACGTTATGGAAAGGGCACTGTCGAGGACATCCGGACCCCCGGTCCCTGCCACGGCTCCATCCCGCACTCCATTGCAGTTGGGCCAGGCCCCCACCAGCCGGTCCCAGGGACAGCCCGCCTCGATGTCCCAAGTGGTTCCCTTGGAACATCCATCTGCTGAAGAGTACTCCTCGGACAGCCCCCCCGATGAAGTACCTCGGAAGCGCAAGTGCAAGAGGAGGCACATGGACCACTGAGTCCGCCACTGAAGACACGGACTTGGATGAAGGGGAAGGCTCCCCTAGGTCACCCCCTGAGGACGTCTCATTTGGAGACATCATGGAGATGTTAAGGATCAGGGGGGGGTGGTCTGCCCCCAAGGCTTCTTCGGACGAGTCTGTGTTCTTGGAGGCATTCGAGGCGGGCCCTTCTACCTCTTGGGTGTCTCCTGCTGACCCCCTGGTAGATCTTATATCTATCAGGGCGTGGAAGGATCCAGACACCATTGAGCCTATCCCAAAACGCCCGGACCGCATTCTTTCTCCTCCATCAGACCGCACCCACTGGAGTAAGGGTCCCCCAGTAGATGCCATGATGATGGCTGCAGCCACGAAGAGGGAATTGGCACAGGAGAGTCCCTCCGTCCATCCTCCGGGCAAGGAGTCCCGTTCGATGGATCGAATTGGGAAGCGAGTGTTTAGTTCAGCGACCTTCTCCTTGAGAGCGCTGAACTACATGGCGATGTCATTAGGATGCAGCGAGATCTGATTAAAGAGTACGCTGCATCTCCCCCCGAGTCCATCTCGAGTGAGGATAAGCAGGTTTATTCCACCCGAATGGCCACTCTCAGATCTGTATCCAATACATCTATGCGGCTGCTGTCTCATGCTACTGAGGGAGCCGCTAGAGCCAGCGGAGCAGGCCTTGTCATGAGGCGACAGGCCTGGCTCCGCCATTGTGATTTTGCTGAGCCCTTTAAGGCGACCTTCGAATGCCCCTTTCGATGGTTCTGCCTTATTTGGCAAGACTGTTCATGAGACACTTGTCCAGAGCGAAAAGGACGGAAGACGCTGTCTGCCGCCGGAGTCCGCTTCTCAGCTCCCCAGAGGTCCTTCTCTAAGAACCAAAAGGGACAGAAGAAGATGTGGTTCCGAAGTCGCAGCAGTCCCAACCTGCTCCGGATAACCAGTCCTTCCGTGGCAGAGGAGGACGGGAGGTCGTCGTGCCAGAGGCAGGGGGCTCCTGGCAATTTTGGGTCCAGAGAACCTTCTCTGAGAGACCCACGCAGCAGCCCTGAAGGGTTGCCCGGCTGTCCGTCTCTGGAGGCAGTCGGGGCGGTTTCGATGCACCTGACTTCTTGGGAGTCCATAACAACAGACAGTTGGGTGCTTCACTCATATCCAGAGGATATTCAATACCCCTAATCAAGATCCCCAAATCTCGCAGCCTCCCAGATGTTCCACCCGATCAGGAGGCGGCAGCTCAAATCGAGCAGCTGCTAGGAAAAAGAGCCATCCAGCGCGTCCCCAGATCAAGCCGGATTAGGGTTTTACTCCAGGTTCTTTTGGTGCCAAAGGAGACGGGGACTTAAGACCAATTTTAGACCTTTCCCTGTTGAACCTGTCAGTAACCAAGCAAAGTTCCGGATGGTCACCCTGCAATCTATACTCCCCTGTTGAGGGAGAACGACTGGATGTGTTCCATAGACCTCAAGGATGCGTACTACCACATTCGGATGGACAGACGATCCAGGAGGTTCCTTCGCTTCCGGCTGGGAGCCAGTCACTATCAGTTCAGGGTCCTCCCCTTTGGTCTCACCTCAGCCCCCAGGGTGTTTACCAAGGTGTTAGCGGTGGTAGCGGCCCACCTGAGGCTCCAGGGATTACAGGTCTTTCCGTACCTGGACGACTGGCTCCTGACGGCATCATCAAGGCATCTTCTGTGCTCAGCCAGGGATTACTTCCTTCAACTAGCACCAAGGCTGGGCATAACGATCAACTGGGAGAAATCTTTCCTGAATCCAACTCAAATTATAGATTTCATAGGAGGAAGACTAGACACAGATCAATGCGAGCCTTCCTCACCCCAGACCGTATCGTCAGCCTGAGGTGTCATGTGACAGCAATCCTTCAACCGTCACCAACTGCAGCTTCGGTCCTGAGGGCCCTAGGTTCTATGGCGGCAGCTATCCCGCTTCTACTTCATGCTCGCCACGCATGCGGGTTCTTCAATGGACCCTTCAAGTTCAGTGGTCTCCTCTTTGTTCGTCTCTAAACGCCCGATTGCGGTCAGCAGAGCGTGCAGGGACTCCCTTCTGTGGTGGCTTCTTTCTCCGGAGCCCATAGCAGGAAGACCCTTTTGCGCTGCATTTCCCCGAGCCACAGTGACCACGGACGCTTCTTGCCTCGGGTGGGGGAGGCATTCTGCGGGAAAGATTGTCCAAGGCACGGAATCCCACAGAGACATCATTGCATATAAATGTCCTGAAAATGAGCGCGGTGCTCCTAGCGTTGCAACCACTTCACCACGTTCTTCCTACAGGGACTATTGTGATTCAGACAGACAACATGTCCGTAGTCTGGTATATCAACAAGCAGGGAGGAACCAGGTCTTATCCCCTTTGTCGAGAGGCCATGAGAGTTTGGGAATGGGCAATTTCCACCAAACGCTTTCTGATAGCAACGCACATTCCCTCTGAAAGTCCAACATCCTTGCGGACAAGCTCAGTCGCACCATCCTTTCTCCACACGAGTGGTCCCTAAACCTTCAAGTAGCGAAGAAGATTTTTGCCGTTTGGGGGCAACCCTGTTGCGATCTTTTTGCTTCTCCCTCAAACGCCAAATGCGACAATTTCTTCGCTCTACTTCCCCCACCAGGGGAGTTCCCGAGGGATGCTCTGGTGCATGCTTGGCCTCCCGGTCTCCTTTATGCCTACCCTCCACTTCCTCTGATGCAGAGGTTTCTGCAGAAAGCCAACAGTTTGGGGAGCAGAATGATTCTCATTGCCCCATTCTGGCCTCGACAACCTTGGTTCCCTTCAGATGGTCTCACAAAATCAATCCACCATGGATTCTGGATCCAATTCGGATCTCATCTCTCACCCTCTGGGAATGCCAGTTCCCAACCTGCGGACCCTGAAGTTGACAGCTTGGCTGCTCCAATTCCAACCTTAATTAGGACTCCCGGTATCTCTTCACCGGTCAAAGCAATTTTGGTGGCTGCCCATAAACCTTCTACCAGACAGGTTTATCGGAGTAAATGGAAGAGGTTCTCTATATGGGCAGGGCAGAGAACGGTGGATCCTTTTTCAGCACCTATCTCTGCGGTGCTAGAATTTCTAACAGACCTCTTTCATCAAGGGGCCAGTTCATCCACGATTAAAGTACAATTGGCGGCTATATCGCATTATCACATTGGACAGGACACAGCTCCTTATGACAGCGAAATTATGCAAATCCTTTCTCAAGGGAGTTTTTTTATTAAGGCCTCCAGTCAAGGAGGTTGTACCACCTTGGGATTTGTCTTTAGTCCTGCAGGCCCTTACTGCTCCTCCCTTCGAGCCTGCAGCTTCTGCTGATTTAAAATTCCTTTCCTGGAAGACTGTCTTTCTGGTAGCTATCACTTCAGCCAGAAGGGTGTCTGAGCTTCAGGCTCTTTGTGTCAAACCGCCTTACCTTTCTTTCTTCCCTGATAGAGTGTGCCTCAGGACCAATCCATCTTTTCTTCCGAAGGTCTCTTCTGAATCCAATATTAACCAGTCAATCAATTTGCCTGTCTTTTTCCCAAGTATTCAAACAAAGGGGAATACAAATTGCATTCATTGGATGTTCATAGACAATTACATTTTATATTAACAGGACAGCTGGCCACAGGAAATCAGATCAGCTGTTCGTTTCCTTTGCTAAATTTGCTCTGGGTAAAGCAGTGTCTAAAGTCACTCTGTCTAAATGGATTGCTAATTGCATATTGCAGGCATATGACACTTCTGGCAGACCTGCTCCTAAGATGGTTACGGCTCATTCTACTAGGGCAGTTTCTACGCCAGCCGCCTTTAAGTCCCGTGTTTCGTTGGATGATATCTGCTGCAGCTACTTGGGCCTCGCCTCATACTTTTATTTCTCATTACAAGGTGGATGTTGTTTCTAGAGGAAGAGCATCCTTTGGCTCAGCGGTGCTCGGAACATCCTTCCATGATGGCCCAAGATTCAGGTAGCTAGGGACTCTGTCCCACAGGTTGCAGGCGAATGTAGTCTTCCTACTTCAGATTTAGAAGTTATGTACTCACCATAACGCTCCATCTGAGGAGGCGACTTGATTCGGATGAGACCATCCCCTAATCCATCCCCCTGACCTTTTTAGAGCGAGTATTTATGCTTTTTTAGTATACTGTGGTCAGTATTTGAGGCAAACTCAATCTGAGGTCAGTCAGGGCGTGGCAAGGGGTTATGGGTAAGAGGGAGGAGCTAGGAGCTCGGAGCCTAAGCTTTTGAATTGCCGGCTCGGATCCGAGGTCGGATCCGATACCCACAGGTTGCATCCGAATGAAGTCACCTACTCAGATGGAACGTTATGGTGAGTACATAACTTCTAATTTCTTCAACAACACTTTTCAAGAAGCAACTAAAAACATTCCTTAAAGCTCAATGGCTATATCCATGCTCTAACTCTGACTAATAACCTCCTTCTTTCCATGTTCTTATCACTATCTTTTTTAGGCCTCTGGGCATACCACTCTCCTGACCTCAGTTAGTTGGGCCACTAGCTTATTGAATGCTATTACTAGCCTAGTCCTTCTGGGAAACTATCCCTGACTATAAACCCACAAAATAACTCCTCTACTATGTTTGTGTGCATATATATATATATATATGCTACTGTCTCTCTTGGACTGTAGAATTTGAAAGCTACCCACCATGTAGATATTTGTTACTTTTTCACTTGGACTGCAGAATAACTCACACAGCATGATATTACTTGCTAGCTTTCTCTGTGATTAGTATTAAGCTTTCTACTGTGTGAAATACTCTTTTTTTACCTCTGTAGTTACTTTTATTCACTTTAAATAATGCAAACACATCTTGCAGTCAGATACTCATGTAAAATGTTTTAGTATATTGTTATAGTGTACTTTCTTGTAATTCATTATTTTATTTTTATCATTGTTATTATTTCATAATCTACTTAGCCTAATGGAGCTTATCTCACTGGGCCTCTACTGCAAATGGACATGTATCCAGTTCGACTAGCCCAGTCAACAAATGTAAAATAAATAAATAAAAAGGAAATAAGACTGATAAAACAGGTGAACACAGCTACTGGGACTGTTGAAAGATTCACGTGATAGTAATAGAAATTAATAGAATACATAATTTACCTAACAGATAAGTGGTACTAAAAATGCAGAGTAATAAAGGAAAAGAAAGGGACAAGTAAAGTGGAACAATAAAAACACTGAAAAAAGAAAATTATAAAACAACTTAGGCAAGAATTACCACTACTAGAAGGTTTAGAAAATGGAATAGATTATCATAAAAACCATCACACATCATAACAGTTAAGGACGTAACTTACACCATACTCAATAATAAACTAAAAATATCAGCTCAAGCATAAAAGCTTGGAAGGGATATGGAAAAAAAATACAAAGGAGAAGTAGAAAACAAGCAAATCTTCAATGACCCCCAAAAAAGTTTTATACAGAATGCATCGTCGTCAATAGCAATAGTAGCACCACCTCCCACAATGGAAGAAATCCATGCATTTTGGAGAAGTATTTCTGAATGTCCTGTTGAACATGGCAACAATACTAAATGGCTAGAATAGTTGAACGCAGTATGAAGTGCTAATATAAATGAAGAGAAATGGAATGCAGTAATAAACTAGAGAAAATGAGACAAAATTAAGAAAGACTCGTAAATGGATAACCTCCATTCCAAATGCAGTACTCAACTTCTGGTGAAAGGTTTTAATGTAGTTACTCAGTGGTGAAGTCCCATACAAATGGACACCAACCTGGTTAATAGTAGGAAAAAAAAAATATTCCTTAAGAGCAAGCCATCTTAAGGACTAATGACCAATAACTTGCTTTCCGACAACATATAAATTATATACCAAAAGAGAGAAGGCCAGATTCATTAATGCCTACACTGAGTGTACATGATATGTATTGAAGAACATCCCTATCATATTTTTTTCTGCATTCTAGTCACTCAGTAAGATTACACTAAGTTTACATGTAGTCTACAGTTTGTGGTAACTTTTATGAATTCCTGCTGATATTTAAAGCTGCATAAATGTCAGTAGGAAAACTAAATTTAGGAGGAAGAAGGTGTGAGTTATGCCTGTTGTGTCTGTTCATTCAGAATGGTGTACACTAAGTGTAGGTGTTATTGAATCCCAGAAAGAGAAAAGTAGGACATGGATAAATTGCAAAAAAAAGTGTCCCACATTCATAGATGAGGGAATACATGCAAATGTATAAAATGGACCATATACTGATAAATCACATAATAGTTGCTATGAAAATGTGGCAAAGTACTGTATATCTGATATGATAAACAGCACATCTACATCTCCGGTATAAAATATTGAAGTTTTTTTTCCCAGTGCAACTGTTTGTCACCACTGCTGTTTTATCCTTAACGCATTAAACTGTTTAACAGATTAGGCCATGGTCAGAGCTTGAGTACCAGAAACCTGCCTTTCCCAATGACATCTCGCCTATTTTTTGTGGATGATTTAAGACTGACAAGCAACTGAATGATCAACTACAAATGGAACAGGTCCTTACAGACTTGATAAACTATGATATAAAAATTGTACGAGACTTGAACCTCAGCAGTTTGGCTTTAAGGTTTGTTCCTATCTAATAAATCTAGTAACATTTTTTTAGAGGGTAATATAAGACTTGAACTGTGGTCATGCTGTCAATACAGCATACATTGACCTTGCCAGGGCATTTGATACTATACCACATGACAACATTATCAACAAGCTAAATGCACTCGCTGGTCTGTGTGTAGTTAGATGATTTGCTCAGGGACAGAACCAACACTTTGAAGGTGGCAGGTGTGTCCTCAGAGAGTATGAACGTTTCCAGTGGGTTACCACAGTGTTGCATGGCGGGACCTGTACTATTTGGCATATACTTCTCTGATCTGCTAATCAAAAAGCAGGAACTCTGCTTAAGCAGATTTGCTGACAATTGTAAAGTAGGGCAGGGAATGTCATATCTCTAGCAGCCTACACACATCATGCATTCCAGAGCATTTTCTGGAAAATAAACTTAAAAAGCATAAGATGAACAAATGTAAATATTTTGCAAAAAATAAAAACTGTTAGAACTATATAAATAGTAATGTGTCAGTAAAAGATTTTATTTAGAATGATAATAGTGATTCCCCAGATGTATGTTGAATTAGCTGTGGATGGCATTCATAGACTTTTTCATAAATACCGTAATATATTATAATGCACAAAAATCCTAAATTATATTTTTCCTAATCTTGAAAAATACACATGCAATGTGTACTTGCAATTACTGTATAACAGCAGCTACAGAGTCTTTTAAGAACCATAATCAAGGTATGCAGGCACAACTGCAAAAGTTAAGCAAGCTCATTATCTTGTACTGGACTTCAATTCCTTTACTTTCAATGGCAAACACTACAAATAAAAACTGGCATAGCAATGGGGGGTGCCATGGCTCCCAGCATAGCTAACCTAGCCCTGGGCAAGTGAGAGGAGGACTTTGTGTTAAACAACACAGACTACATGTAGCATATCACATGCTATTTATGTTTTATTGATGACATCTTTATTGTGTGGGAAGGTGACACCTTGCAGCTTGGAGATTTATCACTTAACTCAATCAAACAACCCCCTTTCTGAAGTTTACCTCTTTCTATAGCTATACTTCAACTACTTTCTTAGATATGCAGATTTACAAGGACAGCAACAATAACAGAATCACCACTGATCTATTCAGAAAACCAACAAGGGTTAACTTATTACTCCACAGTAAAAGTCTACGTCCTACAAAAAACAAGTATAATATAGTGAAGTCCCAGGGCTATAGATTAGCTAGAATTACCACAGAGATGGAATCATTTTTGAGAAACCTGAACAATTTAGAGAATGATTTTCTAGTGAGAGGCAATGAAAGTCTGATGTTAATAAACATCCTGGAACCCATTATAGAACTGAAAAGGACTGAAGCACCTTCATTCAACCTCCCCAGTAGGAGAATGTTAAGAAATTCCACAGAGAACAACAAATGCAAGAATAGCTGCATCCTGACATATACTTTGGATTATCATAGTATCAAAAATGTTATTGAAGAAAACTGGGCCATTGTCACAGGAACCCTTTTCTGATTAATATCTTAGGTGAAGCCCTATGTTTATAGGAAGGCCAGGAACATTAGAAGTTTTGTTGAATTTAAACCTAGACCATATGAGAGAAACACTAAAAGATGCGAATATAATTGTACATTTTGCATATTTATACAGCAAAGTGATAGTTTTTATTACCATTATTTAAAGAAAATCATTAAGACCAGTGCAGGAGGTGACTGTAACACTACAAAAGTAATTTACAGGGCACAGTGCAATGAATGTGATGCATTCTATATGGGCAGGACTGTAAATAAACTTGAGTAGGATTTCATATCATCTGTCAGAAATTCGCTCTGGATGTAAAAATAATGCACTAGCCAAACACCTTCCTCTTCATAAAAGACACAGATTTTAAGTTCTAGATCCTGGATCGTATAGACATGGGTGATCTTGAAGGAGACATCCTAAATATTCTGGAAAAACGAACTTGTGGCAGTTAAAGTTGAACTCTTTTAGAAAGCCTGGACTAAACCACTACTGTTCACTTAAAAGTGTACTGGAACTTAGAAAATAGCCACATTGTTTACATTACTAATTTTATTTTATTTTATTCTACCAGTTGGTTTAAATGCCATGTTAAATCAGTTTTAATTTAAGTGTAAATTTTATTTTCTATCATCATACATTTTTTCTTATTATTTTTTTCTTTTTCTTGTTCTCTATTTTCCCACTTTATTCAAAATGATGTGTAATAACAATACTAATTATACAATAATATTTTTATAGATAGTTTTTAGGGTTCTTGTGCACAGACCTGAAGAAGTCTAGAAGGACTAAAGCGATCTTTGTTAACAATAGGTTATGAAAGTAGAATATGATTTTTATAATTGATTTTTTACATGTAAATTGTATATGTATATATTTGTATATATTTTTTGATTGCCATCTGGATTAAGGTTGATATATTTCCAGCCATGTAGTATATTGTTTTGGATAAAATCACAGACTTAATAGTCTGGTTAAATAAGAGGTACCACATCATTATAAATTTTATTTAAAGTACATAAGGGTTATATTATTATTATGATAGCTACTAAGTAGGGCAGGACCAGCTCGCACACTGATGGGGGAAGGGATGTGAATTTAATGTGGACCAATAACACTTTGTTTTACAGCACAATAAACCACTCCCTTGCCTGAAGGCTTGTAAGGAAACTATTACTCTCTTATTTTTGTTTTACTTGGATTGCTTGTCTGTGTACTTAATAAAGGATTTTCATCTGGAAACAGACTGCCTACCTTGCTTGGATTACTTTCTAATACTTAGTAATTCTGTACAATATTTCAAATTATATATTTTTTATTATTTTCTTGACTTGACAAGTTTAGGTTTGCTACTTCTACTATTATTGTCTGATCTGATTAATATACAATGATTAACTAGAGATATATGGACTGAAAATCTTCCACACAGAGAAGTTTCTTACACTGTTTTGTTTTTGGATCCACTATACTTGTTTAGTGGGTTGTTTGAGACTTTGAGGATATCATGGAGATTACTTCTCAATATTTTTGTTAACCAGACAAGCTTTCACACGACAAGTATTTCTCCATAAGTACATGCTTATTGAGAAATTTACAGAAATATGAAAACATATGCTTAATTGTATAATTAGCAGTACAAATAATACTGGATAGCTCCCAAGACCTGCAACTTAGAGTCCAAATATCAAAAACAGTTTTCTTCTACATCTTTTTATAACACCTGAACCCCTCTTAGGTAAAATCAATCTAAAACATTTCACCAAAGCTAATTATACCCTCCTAAGGGATGGCATAAATAATTTCCAAGCTCCTGTTACCACAAATGGCATTGACAAATATACTAAGGTATATACATGCCCTGGACAAACACTTATACAAATGTATTGATACCACTGTACTTGATAGGGTCAAAACAAGATCCTTAAGAAAAAACAAGCCTCACTGGTGGACATCTAGTATTAATACGTTATACAACAAGGAGAGGAAGTTTCTGTCTAAGAATAAAAAAGAGAAGTCCCAGCACTAGAAGAACACCCTCCTCTGCTTGAACAAACAAATGAAACAAGTTGTAAAATCCCCTAAGGGCAACTTCAAAAAAATTTAGCAACCATAGCTAAGGATAATCATAAGGCATTCATAGGTTCATAGGTAAGTGCTAGGCTATATCTGCCCAAGGGCATTTATAAGCCTAGCCAGAATGTGTTGGCTTTTGCCATCCACTTAGATTAGTTCCCTGTGCCTCTGTCCAGCAGAGCCATTAGTTCCCTGTGCCACTGTCCAGCAGAGCCACTGCAGTGATCCCCAGGGTAAATTTTCTGTTTCCCATCTTCCCATCAAGGTTTCTCTTGAAGAGTGTTAGGGAGGGGCTCTGCCTGATGTATATTGGAATCCTGTTCCAAAGCATGGGGAATCTCTGGGACAGGAATCTATCCCTCCAGCATGTCTTATTTATCATTGTGGTGAGGTTTATATCTCTAGAGCGTGTGGCTCTCCGAGATTTGTTTTTTTTTTAGGTGGAGCATGTCCATCAATGCTGGGTTGGACGTGGCCTTGTATGTCAGGCAGAGATCACCTCGGAGTAAGCAGTATGCAACAGAGAACAGCTGGAGTTTCTTGAGTTGTGCTGCATAGGGCATCTGTTCGAGGCCAGTAATCCTCTTGGTGAGGTACTTTTGTGGTCTTTTCAGCTGTTGCAGGTGTCTTGTAAGGTACATCCCAAATGGAGCATTGTATTCTATGATGGGTCTAATGAGTGATGAGTAGAGAGGCACAATAACCTCTTTTGTTCAAGATGTGAATCCTTTTGTGATTAGGTGGGCCACATAGAAGGATTTTCTAACCACTTTGGCAATATGATTATCAAAGAAGAGATTACTATCTACTTGGGTCCCAAGATCCCTTATTACATTTTTTGTATTTAGGGGACTACCACCTATGTGGCAGTTCGCAGGTACTTTATTTTTTCCAAAGGGGATGACTATGCATTTTTGGCATTTAGCTTGAGGCCATGATTTTGACACCAGGTATCCGTCTCAGTGAGACCCTTCTGGAGGGTGTCTGTATCAGCCGGAGAATCAATTATGGCCACTAGTTTGCAGTCTGCGAACTTGGTAAGCCATAGTCCGACTATGCTTGCCTGTACCTCTGAGAAGTATATACTGAACAGGAGGGGTCTTAGGACTGAGCCCTGGGGAACACCACTTGTAACTGGTTTAGAGTCTGACATACAGCCTGCAACTGTCACCATGTGGGTTCTATCCACGAGCCAGTTGGCAACCCATCTCATGACGTAGGGGTTTATGTTCAAGCTGGTGAGTTTGATTATAATACTAGAATGAGAAATGGTGTCAAAAGCCTTTACAAGGTCTAAGTAGGCTGTGTGGACCTCCTTTCCCTTGTCTAATGCCTTGGTAACTGTCTCAAAGAAGTCCACCAGGTTTAGAAGGCATGATCTGCCCTTAACAAAGCCAAACTGGGTAGGGTCCAAAGTTTGGAGGTTCCCAATGTCTCTGTTAATGAGTTCCATGATGATGCGCTCTATAGCCTTGCAGACCAGGCTAGTCAGGCTTATAGGGCGATAGTTCCTGGGGTACATTGTAGCTCCACCTTTGTGGAGCAGGATAACTGTTGCTGTGTGCCAGTCTGTGGGTACGTAGCCTGTAGAGAGGCTTTGTTTGAACAGTGTGTTTAGATGAGGGGTTAGTTCATTTTGGAGCTCTTGTAAGACACAGCCTGGGACACCGTCCGGCCCCATTGAAGCTGGGTTTTTGGCTTTGGATAGGGCTGTTTTAACCTGTGTGCCAGTGATTGATGGGGCCCTACATTTTTCAGGTATGGTTATGGGCCCTTTAGGGGGTGAGAGGGGGGGTGAAGTTTGCACTAAACCTGACTGCCAGAATGCTGGCAATATCAGTCAGTTCAGTGTATTTTGTGCCATTCTGCACTAACTCAGAGCAGATCTGAGAGTTTCCACTTAGGTTCTTGACATAGCTAAAGAACGCTTTGTGGTTATCTTTGGAGTCATTGGCAATTTTTCTTTCGAAACTAGCCTTGGATGATTTAATGAGGGATCGTAGTTTCTTGCTGATACTATCAGGGATGTCTTTCCTTCTTGGGATTTTACTCTTTTTCTGTACTAGTTTCCTCCTTCTGTTGTATAGCTTGTTTATGGCAGGGGTCCATCAGACTGGTTTCCTTTTCTTGGAGGAATGAGTCTTGGTTTTACTTGGGATAGCATGATCCATGCATTCCTGCAGATGCTCATGGAGTGCCTTTGTAAAGGTTTCAGCAGCTTGGACAGCATTGTCCTTTAGCATGGGGGCTGTGAAGCTTTCCACCTCAGTCTTAAGTAACATGGTTTGCTTTTGAAAAGTTTTTCACAGTGGTTTCCTTGATTGGGGGTGGGGGTGGAATGTGGATATCCAGAGTGATTAGTCTATGGTCTGATCTAACCAGAGACTGGTTGACTTCCGGTGTGGAACACCGCTCGCCCATATTGATGATGACCAGGTCCAATATGTTGTTCCCTCTGGTGGGGGTGTTGACCAGTTGATCCAGGGCATTTGAGTTTATAAATTCAAGGAAGTGTTGGGCAAGAGAGTTAGTACTTGAGTAGTTCTCCCAGTTTATGTTTGGGTAATTGAAATTACCCACTATTAGGGTGTTTGGTAGGACCTTCAAATTTCCCAGTGTCTCCAGAAATGTGGAATGGGGGTCCTGGGTCATGTTGGGTGAGCTGTAGCAAGCTATAATTTAGATTGCAGTTTTGCCCATTGTTAGTTGCACATGGATGATCTCTGATGCATTGTGCTGCACCACTAACTTGGAGGTGTGGGTATCCTTGATGAATATGGATACACCCCCGCCTTTTGTGTTTCGGTCCTGGTTCTGTGGCCGAAAGGTATGGTATGAGTTATAGCCTAGTAGTGCAGGGGTGCTCTCATGAGCCTTAAACCAGGTTTCTGTTACTGCACAGATGTCAATGTTCTCCATACTGAGGAGTGCCTCAAATGCATGCATTTTGAGGTTTACACTTCTGGTGTTGAGTAGCATTAACCTCAGTTTTTGGTTACTTGTGCTATTTATGGTGGTGGGTTTGTCTTTTGAGCCTTGCCTAAAAAAGGCACTGTGGGGGCGGCAAGAGCCTTGGCCAGTATTCGAAAGCCTAAGGGTGACAGGTGCAAGCAATGTCTTGCGAAGCAACGTGGCTTGTCGAGCATGTCATCCCAGGCGGACAGATACTGGATCCCTTTTGAATGACACCAGAAACTTAGCCAATTGTTGAAATTGATATTTTTTTCTTTATACTGTGGCATCATTCTTGGTGAGGGCTACTCAGGGTCAGGGTCATACCGGCCTGGGCTACATGATCAGAGAACTCTTCCATGTCTCTTTTCATGTAGTCCAGGGAGGTACGTCTGAGGTCATTCACACCAACATGGACAATAACAGAGTCGTATTTGTACTTGTTCTAGTGATCTGAGTGCTTGTGTTATGTAATGGATCCTGGCGCTCGACAGGCAGCTAACTGTAACCTTCTCCTAGTCCAGCCTAGTTAGTGGGATATCAGTGCACCTGACTATAGAGTCGCCTATTACTAGTGTGTTGGGTATGTTATTTTACCTTAAGGGCTGTGATTTCGTGGCACACTGATTATGTGAAGTATGTGTTTCATGGTTGGTGATGGGGTGTGGAGGTTGCTTGGATGTCTGCTTTAGAGGTCTCTGTTGCTTTTGCAGATTTTTATTTAGAGCCTCCAAGTATGTTTTCATGTATTCATGTGTGTTGTTTGCCAGTGTTGGTTTATTAGGTCTGTGTGAGACTGGTGGTGTGTTGCAAGTATTACCCTTCTCCTCTTGACTGTCAGCTCCAGTCTTGGGTTGAGAGAGCTTTGCTTCCAATTCGGCTGTATAATTGCATCTCTCGCATATATTAGAGTTTGGTGGTAGGATGAGAGGGTTGTCTGTGTACATAAGGCAGTTGTAAAATTGCCTCAAAATGTCCAGATTCACCAGTTGGACTGGAGAGTACACCGGAAACTGCCCTTTGGACATGCCTGAATAGGTAGATTAAGCTGTTTTTCTGATTGGCTGGTGGGGACGAATAGAGAGCATTGTCCTTCTGGACAGTATGGGGGGGGGTCTTGTGCTAGGGTTAATTAGTGCTTGCTATGAGTTTTAAGCAAGTGCTTGACTGAGAAATGAATGGTTTGAGTGCTAAAGTTGAAGGTTTGTCTAGTTCCAAGGGAAAAATTGAAGAGGAGACTTTGTGGAGCTGAGAATAGTTTAACACTAGCTAACCGGCACTGCCCGGTGTACAAAACCGTGCAAATGCGGTTTTTATAGCAGGGAAGTGAAAGAGAGAGAAATTAGCCCAAAATGCCCGATAAATTACTAACTTCTGGGCTGAAACCACTCCTCCAGGGACAGATAGGCTGCTCAAAGCTCCCCTTTCTCACAGGTGAGCAGAGAAACTTCCTTCTATCCAAGTAAGGTATGGGCAACACAAAAACTTGTAACACAGCCTTGGATTCAGCAATAACCTGAAAACTGGATTATACTAGTTCAGGAAGGCAGGAAACAAGTATTTTCTTTGTTTTTATTCTTCATTAAAGTCCATAACCCCAGTTGTGTGTTGAACTAGCTGTGGGTGGCATCACACAAACTGATCCTGTGAAAATAGCTAACCTATTAGCTGACAGATTTGGTGAAAATTTCACACCCCTGTCCCCTCCAAACATTCCACAAAGCATTTCCTCTGCATCTCTCCCACCTTGCATCTCCAAAGAGCAAGTAATAAATGCTCTCTTCAAGGCAAGAACACAACCTCTGTGAGTCAGCATGGCATCCCAGGTTGTGTTTTAAATGATCTAAAACATGAGTTAGCAACCCCATTAGGTACTTTCTTCAACACAACCCGAGTACTGGTTTTGTCCCTGCTGAATGGAAAACCACAATCATCATCCTCCTTCATAAAGGGGATACAGTAACAGACCCTGGGAACTACAGGCCCATAAGCTTAACCAGACGGATGTTTAAGGCCATGGAACGAATCATCATGAACCTTAAAAATAAGGATAAAGGTGATTCTGACACAGTTTGGTTATGTCACAAGCAGATCATGTCTGTTAAACCTGGTGGACTTTGAAAATGTCACCATTGGTTCATAGGAGGTTACTAGGCTAACAGAGCCAAGGCCCTTACAAGCCTAGCCAAGTTTAACTCATGTTCCCAAGGGTGTCTAGTTCAAGCAGACACTAAAATCGGCACCTATTCACCCTGTCCAAGAGGGACACAGGTGGAACTCTCGGGGTGAATTTCTGGTTACCCATTCAATTGTCCAAATTACATTTAAATAGGACCAATGAGGGGCTTTGTTTAACATGAATAGGAAGCTTGTTCCAAAGGTGGGGCAACCTCTGAGACAAATCTCCAGCAAGCCCTGATGTCGTCACACACCAGGTTAAGGTCCTATGAGCAAGTGATCTGTGTGCCATTTGACTTAAGAATATGCAGCATTCCATTAAAGCTGGGTCAGAGATTGCTCTATATGCAAGGCACAGGTCACATCTGAGCAGTCTGTATGACAAAGAATAAAGTGACAATGATTTCAGTCTGCCCGCATAAGACAGATCTTGAAGATCCTGAATTTGCTTTGTAAGGAACCTTTGTGGTCTCTCCAATTGCTGCAGGTGTTTGGAAAGGAACAAACCAAAGAGAGAATTGTACTCTATTATTGGCCTGATGAGGGAAGAGTACTTAGGGATTATAACCTCTTTTTTTTCTGTAGGCAATGCCCTTACTTATGAGAGGAGCAATACGAAATGCACCTCTTATCACTGTGGAGACATAGTGATCGAAGTTAAGGTTGCTGTCAACCTGTGTGCCCAGATCTCTCACCACTGACCGTGTGCTTAGGGTATTGCTATTGATGTGGTAGTTTGTAGGAACATCACCCTTGCTGAAGGGGATGATAATGTACTTTTTTGCAGTAAGAACATGACTTTGGCACCAGTCATTAGTCTGTGTAAGACCTTGCAGGATGTTGGCATTACTAGGGGTTTCAATGATTGCTCCCAGTTTGTAGTCATCAGCAAACTTTGTCAGAGACAGTCCTTTAGTTTTAGCCTGTACTTCAGAGAAGTAGATTGTGAACAGTAGGAGTCCCATTACCGATCCCTGTGGAACACCACTGGTTATGGATCTGCTGGAGGAGGTGGAGTCCACTATTTTTGCCTTTAGAGTTCTATCAGTGAGCCAGTTTGCAACACACCTGACAATATATGGGTGAGTTAATCAATGATACGTGAGTGGGGGATTATGTCAAAGGATTTGGCTAAGTCTAGGTAGGCTGTATGCACAGATTTGCCATTGTCTAAGGCTTTGGTGACTATCTTAAAGAAGTCCACCAATTTTAACAGGCATGATCTCACCTTGACAAAGCCAAACTGGGTGGGGTTGAGTATCTGGAGATGTCCTACATCTTTGTTAGTAGGGCCCATGATGATTCATTCCATGGCCTTGCAGATAAGGCTGGTCAGGCTAATGGGTCAATAGTTACTGGGGTCCATGGATGCAACCCCATTGTGCAAAAGGATGACGGTAGCTGTTTTCCATTCCACTGGGATGAAATCAGTGTTTAGGTTGTGAATGAAAAGCTTGCCCAATGATGATGCTAATTCCTGTTTTAACCCATGTAGAACAGCCCAGGATGTTGTCTGGTCTCATAGAGGCTGTGTTTTTGGCCTTGGAGAGGTCATTTAAGACCTGATCCTCAGAGATACTAGGTGGGGATGGGTGTTAGGGATGCTTTGGAGTATATGTGGTGGGGACAGGGGAGTGAAGTTTTCACTGAACCTGTCAGCCTGCAGGTTTGCTATATCCACAGGTTCTGTATATATAGTACTATTAACTATGAGTTCAACACAGATCTGGGCCTTACCTTTGAGGTTATGGCTGTAACTAAAGAATGCCTTGTGATTATCCTTAGTTAGGGAAGCTAATTTGGATTCGTAGTTAGCTTTGGAGTACTTCATTAGGAGTCTTATTTGCTTGAGTTGAAGAGGGAGTGTTTCCAGTTTTGAGACCGTTCCTTCCAGAGCCATAGACAAAGGCAAATATGTGCATACAGCCTACCTTGACTTAGCCAAGACCTTTGACACAATCCCACATTCGGGCATCATTGATAAACTCTCCCAGTTCAATTTTTTATTTATTTTATTTTTATTTTACACTTGTTTACCGGGATAGCCTGACTGGACTAGGTCTGTTTACAGCAGAGGCCCGGGAAGAAAAGTTCCACATTTATTAACAGAAGTCTAAATATAAATACATAAGTGTAAGACAGATAAAACACAACAAAAACAAGATTATAATACTGAAATATGAAACAGACATGATACATCTCAGCAATAAGTGAGGTTAAACACAACATGGTTAAATTAAGTTATTTCAAGCTGGAGATTAGCTATCAGAGTTATGATACTGTAGCATATTACAGTAAGTAAATAGGAAGCCTTCCTAGCAGGAAGGCATATGAGGTAGAAAAACAGTAATTTTATGTAATACATGGACATAGCCAGGTATTCATAAGATGTGATTTAAGAGAGTTTTTGAACTGTCAGGTAGTGGAGACAGAGGTCCCCAAAAGGGGGGGGGGCTATTCCAATTTCTGTCAACGGTGTGGGAGAATAGTGCTTTACTGGCAGTATTGTTAGCCCTAGAGATACAGAGGAGTAATTTGTCATTAGAGCGGAGTGGCTGATTTGCTATGTAATCAGTGAGTAGTTGACTTAATGCTAGGGTTTTATCAGGATATTTCAGAATGTTATAGTCAATGACCAGCTGGTGGTAACTGAGTAGGGGAGGAAGTTCTAACCATTCCCACAAGAGGGGAAAACATACTGGACCTGATCATCACCAACATGGGGGCTCTATGCTCCAGACCAGAAGTGTATCCCTCACTGGTAAGATCAGACCATAAACTAATCTCACTGGATATTCACATTCCGACCCCACTCCCTGCCCAGAAAACCACAGTGAAAAACTTCTCTAAAGCAAATTTCACACTCCTCAAAACCGAGGTGGAATTCTTCAAAGCCCCCGGGCCTGTGGAAAATACGGCCCAGACCGCAGAATCCTTTATAAACGCATTCTATGAACACCTTCAGGAATGCATGGATCATGCAATCCCAAATAAAACCAAGACCCAATCTTGCAAAGGCAGGCATCCTGTCTGGTGGACCCCAGCCATAAACAAACTATACAATAGAAGGAGGAAGCTACTACATGATAGAGCAAAATCCCAAAAAGGGAAGGCATCTCTGATCAGTATTAGCAAAAAACTATGGGCACTTATGAAATCGTCTAAGGCCAGCTTAGAGAGAAAAATTGCACAGGACACTAAGGATAATCACAAGGCTTTCTTTAGTTATGTTAGGAACCTGGGTGGGAATACTCAGATATGCTCAGAATTAGTCCAAAATGACAAAAAATACACCAAACTCACAGACATTGCCAACATCCTAGCTGACAGGTTCAGCGCAAACTTCTCCCCCCCCACCACCAAAAGGGCAAATATCTATCCCAGCAGAGTGCTGCCCCCCTGATATCTCATATGCTCAGGTAAGAGCCACCCTCTCCAAAGCAAAAAATGCAGCATCAGTGGGACCAGACGGTGTCCCGGGCTGCATCCTACATGAACACCAAGAAGAGCTAAACCCAAACATAAAACTACTGTTCAATCTCAGCCTTACTACAGGATATGTACCCAAAGAGTGGCATACAACAACAGTGGTCCCTCTCCACAAAGGTGGTGCCTCAACAGATCCTGGAAACTATTGCCCCATAAGCCTGACTAGCTTGGTCTGCAAAGCTATGGAAAGGATCATCATGGACCTCATAAATAAAGATATTGGGGACCTACAGACACTGGATCCTACCCAGTTCGGCTTTGTTAAGGGCAGATCCTGCCTCTTAAACCTGGTCGATTTCTTTGAAACGGTCACCAAGGCCATTGACGAGGGGAAGGTGGTCCACACAGCCTACCTGGACCTCGCAAAAGCCTTCGATACAATACCCCACTCGGGCATTATAGATAAGCTCACCAGCTTAAATATAAACCCCTATGTCACTAGATGGGTTGCAAACTGGCTCAAGGACAGAACCCACATGGTTAGAATTTCTGGATCCATGTCAGACTCCAAACCAGTTACAAGTGGCATCCCACAAGGCTCAGTCCTGGGACCTCTCTTGTTCGGTATATATTTCTCGGAGGTATAGGCCAACACGGAAGGACTGTGGCTGATCAAGTTTGCAGATGACTGCAAACTAGGCACCATAATCGACTCTCCAGCTGACACAAGCATCCTACAAAAGGGCCTCATAGAAACAGACAACTGGTGCCAGAGCCATGGCCTCAAGTTAAACACCAAAAAGTGTATAGTCATCCCCTTTGGCAAAAACAAAGTGCCCACAAATTATCAGATAGGTGGTAATCCATTAAGTATGGAAGAAGTAATTAGGGTCCTGGGGACCCAAGTTGATAGCAATATCTCATTTGAAAACCACGTGGCCAAAGTGGTTAGAAAAACATTCTATATAGCCCACCTAATCATGAAGGGATTCACATCTAGATCAGGGGAGGTCATTGTGCCTCTTTACTCATTCCTCATCAGGCCCATAATTGAGTACAATGCCCCTTTTGGGATGTACCTTACCAGACACCTGCAGCAACTGGAAAGACCCCAAAAGTACCTCACCAAGAGGATCAAAGGGCTCAAACAGATACCATATGCTGCCCGGTTAAAGAAACTCCAGCTCCACTCAGTGGCATACCAGCTGCTCAGAGGTGATCTGTGCCTGACGTATAAAGCCATGTCCAACCCGGAATTAATGGACATGCTGCACCTCAGAAAATCCAATTCCCATCGAGCTACACACTCAAGAGACTTGAACCTCAGCACTGAAATAAATAGGACATGCTGGAGGGACAGATTCATAACCTAGAGGCTCCCTTCACTCTGGAATAAAATCCTAGTCCAGGTTAGGCAGAGTCCCTCATTGACTCTTTTCAAGAGGAATCTTGATGAGTGGATGGGAGATCGTAGGTTTACCCCGGGTATCACTTCTGTGTCACTGTTAGACAGAGGCACAGTATACTAACCTCGAAAAAGGGCATAGCAAAATTCATTTAAAATGGGTGGCGAAAGCCAAACACACTCTGGCTAGGCTTATAAATGCCCTAGGGCAGATAGCCTAGTATGAACCTGTGAACCTATGAACCTATGAACCATTGTAGGTCCCTTAGAGCTAGACAGTGATGGGTTCTGAAGGTGAAGTTGTTAGCAAACTTGGCAATATTACTATAGCAGTACTCAAGTTTGTCAAGATCTAGTTTTCTGATCTGGGGAAGAATTTGTTGCTGCATACATTAGTGTGGACAATAGGTGGATTTGGGCTAGGGTGACATGCTTGATCTGAGAGGAAGTTCTTGTGGCTATATAGTGTACACATTTTTTCTGAACCTTTTTGATGGTTTGAGAGATATGGACATCAAAGAGGAGGTTATTGTCAATCTCAATGCCAAGGAGTTTGGTATGGGCAGAAGGAGAAATGGTAGTGCCATTTTTGGAAGTGATAGTAAAGGAAAGAGGAGTAGATTTTGATTTGTTGGGGGTAGATAGGAGCAATTTAGTTTTATTAGGGTTTAGGATGAGTTGGATATCAGTAATCCATCTTTCTACAGAGCTGAAGGATTCCTGAGTGAGTTGTTGGAGAGTGGAAAGAGATGGGACTGAGCAGATTAAAGTCAAATCATCTGTATACTGTATAAGTGCGGCATGCTGGGTGGAGGTATGTAGATTTTTAGTGAAAATAGAAGTGGGCCCAGTAGTGAGCCTTTAAGTATGCCTATGGACGTTGGATGTGGAAGAGATAGTACCCCTTGCCATTGGACAGATTGCTGCCTGTCAGATAGATAGTTCTTGAACCAGGCAATAGTAGTAGAAGGGGCAAAGGATAGGGAGGCTAGTGTATCTAGTAGTATGGAGTGCGAGATCATATCAAATGCTTTGGAGAGATCCAAGAATATGGCAGATGTATAGTTATTGTCATTTCTGTGTTGGTTAACTAGATTAGTAAAAGAGAGAGATGCGGTAGTCGTGCTGTGGTGTAGTGTGGCCAGAACCCATGTTGTGTTGCAGAAAGGAGTTTGTGTGTTTAGGAATTGCATGACTTGAGAGTGAATACATTTCTCTAGCAGCTTGGAAAGGGAAGACAGAATGGCACTAGAATGATAAATTGAGAAGTCATAAGAGTTGCAGCTTTTATGAAGAGGAATGATATGTGACACTTTCCACAGTTGAGGGAGGTAGGACTCTTGTATGGAGCAGTTGATAAGGATGGAACTAGAGTAAGATAAGGCTTCAGCGGCTAGTTTTAGGAAGTTAGCAGGTAGACTATCAGCTGCAAGGGTAGTAGGTTTTAATTTCAGGAGGAGTTTTTTAATTGTGGAGGTGGGAACAGGTGAGAGAGTAAAGGGGTGAATGTCTAGACATTTGTTTGGGATATGTGCAGGGTTGCTTTTGGATAATTGGCTGGATAACATCGGTATGGCTTCTGTGAAATGGTGGTTAAATTGAGAGGCTATGTCCATATTGTTATTGGTGGAGTTGGGAGCTGGAGCGGTAGTTTTGCCTAGTTTTAGTAGGGAGTTGATAGCTTGCCAAAACATTTGAGGTTTTTTTGAGTGTTTGCTTGGGACACCAAGAAAGAAGTTATGTTTATCAATTTTGGTTTGTTTCTTGCCCTGATTACTAAGTTGTTGATAGTTTTGTTTGGCTGGGGTGGTGTTATCCCTCTTCCAGATTTTCCAAGCCTTGTCTCTGGACTTTAGTAGGGCTCTTTTGTTCCTACTTAGCTATGGAGCATAGTTAGCCTTAACTCTAATTTTCCTAATGGGGGTGACTCTATTAAGGACATTGGTGAAAGTACTGTTAAAATATTCAACTGCCTGGTCAAATCTAAGGGATGTTAATGGTTCCCAGTTACATTGTTTTAGAATAGTGTTAAGATCCTGGGGGTTTAGGTTGTGTTATTTCGGATTTGTCTATAAACTATGGGCTTTGGTATATTGGTCCATTTGCATAGAAGGAATGTAAGGAGGTGGTCACTAAGACTATGTGGTAGACAGCTTGTCTGGTAGTTTTGTTTGGGCCAATTGACCAGTGTCCAATCAAGGATGGATTGTTTTGGGGATTTTTTATTCACTCTAGTGGGTTCTTGAATAAGTTGAGAGAACCCAAAGAGATTAATATGGTTAGTGGGGCTGTTGGAATTACAGGCCAACCAGTCTGTATTTAGGTTGCCTAGTAGGATAGTTTCTTGTGGAAGATTAACTCTAGTCCACTGTAAGATTTCCTCAATTATGGAAGAGTTATTTCTTGGAGGGATGTAGCAGCAGCGAATGTTATTTATTTTTTTTGTTTTGTTTATGTATGGGACTGAACCAAGGGTTTTGACATTATTAAATCCAGGCATAGGGGTTTGAAGAGGTTGGAGGTTTAGTGTGCTTCTAAAGAGAATTGTGACCCTACCTCCTTTTCTCCCTACTCTATCTAGTCTTAAGATATAACCTGGATGGAGGATTTCTTCATTTTGAGTACAGGCTTTTAGCCATGTCTCTGTTATGGTCAGTATGTCAGGCGTGTTGTAGGTTATAAATGCATGCAGGTCAGGTAGTTTGTTAGATATACTCCTTGTGTTGATGTTAAGAATCAATAGGGCAGATACTTGTTTGGTTGTGAGTATGACTTTGAGTGGACCTGGGTTTGGGTGTATGTCTCCTGAGATAAGTAGCCTCTTTGTGATAGATAGTATGTGTTTGTTTGTATGAGTTACTTCTATGGATCTAGATGTTGTTTTTCTAGTGTTACATCTTGGTATGTGGGTCTTATGTATATTATATAGTATTGTGGTATCATTAAATATTGTAGAGCTGATAGAGAAGTTTGTGTATGTTTTTGTAGATGTGGATATATATGTTGTATGGAATGTAGTTTTATCTAGTGGTATTTTAGTATGTATGGATGTGATGTAAGCTAGTTTTGTGAGAGCTAGTGAGAGAGATGCTAGTGTGAGTATGCATGATGTATATGAATGATGCTTGGGTATTGGCAGTAAGGTGATTGAAGTTGTAGAGGTGGGTGAGAGGGTGTGGCTAGTAGCTATTGCATGTGAATTAGGGGGAAGGAGTCAAATAGGGGGTGTGGTTGTTGATTATTATGTGGCGTAGGTGATTGGTGTAGGGTGTGGTCAGGTGATGGGTTACAATAAATGTAGGTGTAGTAGGGGCAGGTGGGAAATGGGGGCAGGGTAGGCGACTGGAGTTGTCAAGTTATGTTGTCAGATGGGTTGCTAACTGGCTCACCGACAGATCACACTTAGTCAAATTTGGGGACTTTACCTCAACCAGCAAACCTGTCACCAGTGGGGTTCCACAAGGGCCAGTGCTGTGACCCCTATTATTTGGAATATACTTCTCAGAATTTCAGGCCAAAAAAGAGGGACTGTGGCTGACTTAAGTTTACTGATGACTGCAAATTAGGTGCAATCTTTGAATCCCCAAACAATGTCAATATACTTCAAGAGGGACTTACACAAACCAATGACTGGTGCCAAAGCCATGGACTGAAACTCAATGCAAAAAAAATGCATTATCATCCCCTTCAGTAAAAATGATATCCCTGCAGACTATCATATAAATAGTAATACCCTAAGTAACAACTCAGTAGTGAGAGACTTGAGAACGCAAGTTGGCTGTAGCCTAAACTTTGACCACCATGTACCTACTGTGGTAAGGAAAGCATTCCACACCGCACACCTCATTAGCAAAGGCATTGCCTCAAGATCAAAAGGGGTCATACCAACCCTGTACTCGACCTTCATCAGGCCAGTAATTGAGTACAATGCTCCCTTTGGTATGTACCTTACCAGGCACTTGCAGCAACTTAAGAGACCTCAGAGATTTCTAACCAAGAAAATTCTGGGTCTCTAGCACATCATACATTGATAGACTGAAGTCACTGTCACTGTACTCAGTAGTAGACAGACTACTTAGAGGAGACTTGTGCCTGATCTACAGAGCAATCTCAGATCCGGACTTAATGGAAACGCTGCATATCTGCAAGTGAAATGGGACAAGGGTCACCTGCTCTAGGGACTTTAACCTGGCCTGCAACATAAATAGGATCTGCTGGAGAGACTGATATATCTGTCAAAGGCTGCCACTGCTCTGGAATACACTATTATTTTGCATCAAACAAAGCCTCTTAATGACCCTGTTTAAGCATAGTCTAGATGATTGAATGGGAAACCATACTTTCCTACCAGGGATTTTAGCTATGACCCACCTAGATATGGACAGTCGTTGCTAACTAAGATGTTGAGTTTAGGCAAGATCCTTTATATTGGGTACACAAAGCTAGGCTTATAAAGACCTTTGGGTCAATAACCCAATAACCACCTATGAACCTATAATATCTAAGGTTTCACCTGCGGTCATGCAGCAGTTCGTAAGACACTTGTTTTTGAACTAAGTACATAAGGAAATACTGCTTATTTTCATAATTACTAACAACTAGTAATGTTTCCAGTAAATTGTGATATTAATAAGCATTGACAGTGAACTGTCCCATCTCCCACATTGGTGTTTCACATTGTACACCTCAATAAAATGCCAGTCTATTAAAATATGAATAATATATAGCAAGCAAAGGTTAATTTCTCAACTGCAAGACATCCTAGACTAACAATCTTAGTGTCAGGTTGTTAATGACTCCTTACCCTTTCTAATAATACCTAATCTTAGCTGAAAAGTCAGTTAGAGAAGCCAAACCCAAAAAGGTTCTGGATGCGAAGAAGGTATGGGTGTGAACTGGATGAATACAAAAAAGGCAGTTATCCAGGCATAATGAATATCATATACAGTCATATGTATGTATGTAGTCCAAATGGAGAGGTGATAAAATCAGCAAGCAAAGGAGTATTGCTGGGATTGAATTAATCCTCAACTCTTGTTGAGTACCTTCACAAGGTGGACACTGTTTTTACAAAAATTCACCCAGACAATGCTAATATATAGACTGTACTTTATATAGTATATACCATGTACAGAAGTAGGTTAAAAACAAAACAGCTTGGTGAACAAGTCCCAGGATAAAAAACTACCTAATCCTGGTATATGATCAGGTGCCTGGACTGGAAGAAATGGCCATGTAGAATCCTCAAGACATAGAAACATTCCTACAATGGGGTTAGGTTAGGCTTGGGGGTGGTCCCCCCCCCAGAAGAAAGTAGAAGTCACAAAAAAAAAAAAAAACACAAAACTGACAGGCCAAAAAAGAGTCTTAAAGATTATAGAGTGGACTATTGAGGATAAGAAAGAAATTATATATTGTTACTATTATGCAAGAGCCCAGAATTTCCAAGTAGAAGTTATTCAAAAAGACTGAGAGAAATTAGAGGAAAGAAAGATATTTGCACAAGAAAAAACGTCAAAAGCTTTAAATGCAAATTTGTGTTCATTAATACAACAAATTCATGATAAACATTATATAGACCAAGAAACATTGAGCCATTTAGAAAAAGAAGCAACTGAGAAAGTGTGAAATGAGCAAAAGCTAGAGTTTTTTGAATGGTATAAAAAAGAAACCCGGATATGGAAAAGAAAGCGAAGTCTGATATGGTGCAATATTTATGCAAAGGAGAAAGCTAAACTAATCGATATAAAAAATCAGCTCCAAAAATATTATAGAGAAATAACAGGTAAAGGCACCAAGATATGGAAAATTTCACAATACGAAAATTAAGATCACAAAGGGGAATGTAACAAAAGATTAGTAAAGTAGAAGTTGAACAAATAGAAGCTGAAGTTATGGAACACCTGCAAAGTGAAGGATTTTGTGTTGAAAGTCTAACGCAGGCTGTGTCACAGCATGATGGAACAACAATTCCCCAAAGTAAGGTCAAATAGGGGACATCTGAAGGAAAACTATGGACATGGAAAAGAAAAAGAAATTTAATCTGATACAATGTTTATGCAAAGGAGAAGGCAAAACTAATCAACACAAAAAAAGCAGCAACACCAAAAATAGTTGAAGATAAATACAGGAAAAAGCATGTGGATATGGGCAATTTTGCAATACAAAAAATAAGAAAACAAAGGGATAAAGTAGGAAAGTGGCTTATTAATGGGGAAATTAAACAAATAGAAACAGAAGTTATAAATTACGTGCAAAAATGAAGGGTTTAGTGTAGAAAATCCAACTCTGGTAATGTCACAGAAAGATATAATAATGAGTCACCAAATACAGGTGGAATGGAGAGCATCTGATCAGTTCTTATATGTAGATACTGTGGAGCCTTCAGTAGGAAACTAGTACAAAAGTTCATTTGGAGTTGTGAAGCAAGGGAGAGAGCAGGAAATGGTAACTCTGACCCAGTCAATATTGTGGACTGAAAGGCCAGTGAGTTCCCGTATGAAAAAGCAATGGATGACGCAGGATGCAGCTGAAGAGAATATATCACAGGAAAATGTTCTGGAACTTTCTGTAGAATGCCCACAGGAAACAGAGAATAAAGTGCCTTCAGTTTAGAAGAATAAGATCTAAGGGAAGAGTTGTTTGATTTAATGGAGATGGATAGACATTAAGATCGATGAAAGAAGTATATTACAGAAAGTAAATAATACCCAACATGTTAGAAGTCTGATAAAGCAAATGAACACAGTGATGAAGACTAATAACAGAAATCCATGTGATGTACAGAATTAAATAGGATATATTACTGTGCAGCTGAATATAGTAGATAGTCTTATTACAGAAATACAGGGTGATAAAAGGAAGAAATCAAATGCCATCATGGAAGTACTGAATAGAGAAAACTATAATGCAATTAAGTCAGCAAGTGTCACTGTTAGAAGAGAGAAAAGATCAACAAAAATACTTAGAAATATAGGCATGATAAGGGCAATATGCAGTATTGGAACAGACCAGACTCTATCATACATTATTGCAAATAATAAACTAAAGATATCAGCACAGGCAGAAAAACTTAGAAGGCAGATAAATGTAAAGGAAACAAACTAAATAAGCAAATCATTGTTGACCCAGTAAAGGTTTATAGAGAATTGGGAAACAAAGCAAAAGGAGCTGAAACATCACTAAGAAAAGAAGAAATACACTTTGGAGATATATCTATGAAGAATCCGAGGAACATCACAAAGATGAAGAATCTGAGGAACATAACAATACACTTTGGAGAGATATCTATGAAGAATCCAAGGAACATCACAAAGATGAAGAATCTGAGGAACATAACAATACACTTTGGAGAGATATCTATGAAGAATCCGAGGAACATCACAAAGATGAAGAATCTGAGGAACATAACAAAGATGCTAAATGTATATCAGAAGTAAAAGAAACAGTAAGAAGTTCAAATGTACAAGATATGAAATGGGATGAAGTAACAGCCAGAGAAATTGAAACAAAATTAAGAAAAGCTCCTAAATGGAAAACCCTGGCCCAGATGCAGTATCTAACTTTTGGCTAAAAGTATTAACATCTTTACACAAGGATATAGCCTGAGAAAAAATGACTTATATGCACAACAGAAACAGATACCAACCTGGTTAACAAGAAAAATGATACTCCTCCTTAAAACTGAACCTGCAAGCTATCCTAACAATAATCCAATCTAATAATAATTAAATCAGTAATGATCTAATAATAGACCAATGATGTATATGTATAAACTAAACTATGTATCGGAAATGATGCTGACAAAGTTTAGTCATTTAAAAGAAAACTCAATCATGGCACTAGAACAAAAGGGTAACAAAAGAAAGTCAGATGGAACAAAGGATCATTTGTTGTTAAATAAACTCATAATGGAGTATTGTAAACAGAGGAAGAATCTAAATCTGGCATGGATAGATTATAAAAAAAGCATTTGACAGCATCTCATGTTCATGGAGAAAGGAGTGCTTACAGATGTATAAGACACACCATATATTTATCAAACTACATTACAGTGACCACAAAACTGTGGCAAACTACTTTGTAGCTAAGCCATGATAAAGGACAAATTATCATCCTAGGGATAAAACTTCAATGGAGGATAATTCAGGGTGGTTGTTTGTCACTGCTGCTCTTTTGTCTTGCCCTTAACCTATCAAGCTACATAACAAATTAGGTCATGGCTACAATTTGGCTCCCAGACAAGAACAAAGTGTAAAGAGTTCTCATCTTCTTTTTGTGGATGATTTAAAACTGTAAAGATCATCATCAGAGGAGATGGAAACACAACTGGAAGTGGTCAAAACATTCTCAAATAATGTAAAAATGTTATTTGGAGTTGAAAAATATGCAAACACGACATTTGAAGTGGTAAAGCTGCAGTACCAAGAAAATATCAGTCTGGGACAGGAATGTGATATAAAGGAACATGAGCATGAGGGATTATATAAATATTTGGGAACTGATGAAGGATCAACAATGAAAGATGAACGAATGCAAGCAAAACACACTAAGGAGTATTTTAGAAGTTTAAAATTAGTACTGAAAATAGCCATGACATCTAGGAACAATGTCAAAGCTATAAACCAATTTGCTCTTCTTATAGGTTCATAGGTAGGTACTAGGCTATTGGACCTAGGGGCCTATATAAGCTTAGCCAAATGGTACCCTGGCTTTTGCCAACCAAGAAAATTAGTTTCCTGTGCCCCTGTCAAGAAGAGCCACAGAAGTGATCCCCGGGGTGAATTTCCTATCTCCCATCCAATCATCAAGATTTTATTTGAAGAGTGCTAATGAGGAGCTTTGTTTGATATAGATAGGCAGTTTGTTCCAGAGTATGGGAAGTCTCTGGGACAGGAATCTATCCCTCCAGCATGTTCTGTTTATTGTGGTGACAAGGTTTAGGTCCCTAGAGCGTGTAGCTTGGAGGGATTGTGATTTCTTTACATGAAGCATGTCCAACAGCTCTGGGTTTGACATAGCTTTGTATGTTAGGCAGAGATTGCCTCTGAGTAGGCAATATGCGACAGAGTAAAGCTGGAGTTTTTTGCAACGGTCTGCGTAGGGCATCTGTTTGAGGCCAGTAATACTCTCTGTGAGGTATTTCTGTGGCCTTTCCAGTTGATGTAGTTGTCTTGTGAGGTACATACCAAAAGGGGCATTGTACTCTATAATGGGTCTAATGAGTGATGAGTAGAGGGGAACAAAGACCTCTTTTTTCCTGGATGAGAAATCTTTTGTGATGAGGTGTACCATGTAGAAGGATTTCCTGACTACTGTGGTGATGTGATTATCAAAGGAGAGACTACTGTCCACCTGTGTCCCAAGGTCTCTTATCACACTTTCAGTGTTAAGTAGACTACGGCCTGTGGTAGTTCATGGGTACAGAGTTTTTACCAAAAGGGATGACAATGCACTTTTTGGCATTGAGCTTGAGGCCATGGCTTTGACACCAGGCATCTGTCTCAGTTAGGCCCTTTTGTAGAATGTCCACATCTTTAGGAGTTTTGATTATGGCTCCTAGTTTGCAGTCATCTGCGAACTTTGTTAGCCAAAGACCTTCTGTGTTAGCCTGTACTTCAGAGAAGTAGATACCAAACAGGAGAGGACCTAGGACTGAACCCTGTGGTACTCCACTTGTCACTGGTCTGAAGTTGGATTTAGAGTCTGCTACTTTCACAGTGTGGGTTCTGTCAGTGAGCCAGTTGGCAACCCATCTTGTGACATAGGGATTTATACCTAGTTTAGTGAGTTTGTCTATAATTCCAGAGTGGGGGATGGTGTTGAAAGCCTTGGTGAGATCTAGATAGGCTGTGTGAACCACCTTACCCTCATCTATGGCTTTGGTGACCTCTTCAAAGAAGTCTGTCAGGTTTAGGAGACATGATCTGCCTTTTACAAACCTGAACTGGGAACAGTCCAGAGTTTGGTGATTACCAATGTCATTGTTTATAAGTTCCATGATGATACATTCCATAGCCTTGCAGACCAGGCTCGTCAGGCTAATGGGGTTGTAGTCCCCGGGGTCCATGGTGGCTCCCCCTTTGAGGAGTGGGATAACCGTTGCTGTGCGCCATTCAGTGGCACAAAGCCTGAGGTGAGGCTATGATTGAACATGGTGGGGTGCCAGTTCTTTCTGTAGTTCATGTAGAACGCAGCCTGGGATGTTGTTAGGTCCCATGGATGCTGTGTTCTTGGCTTTGGAGAGTGTGTTTTTTTACCTATGCAGCCAATTTTACAGGCACTTTGCATTCTTCCGGTATAGAGATGGGCCCTTTAGGGGATGAGAGAGGGGTAAAGTTAGCACTGAACCGATCTGCCAGGATGTTGGCAATATCAGTTGGTTCTGTATATTTAGTGCTATTGTGCTGTAACTCAGAGCAGATCTGCGTGTTGCCATTGAGATTCTTGACATAGCTATAGAATGCTTTGTGGTTGTCTTTAGAATCAGTGGCAATTTTGTTTTCATAACTAGCTTTGGAGGATTTTATGAGGGATTTTAGCTTCTTACTGAGGCTGACCACGGAGTTCCTCCAATCATGGGATTTTACTCTTTTTTGCAACAGTTTCTTTCTTCTGTTGTAGAGTTTGTTTATAGCAAAGGACCACCAGATTTTGCTTCCTTTTTTGGAGGATAGCATCTTGGTTCTGTTAGGGATTGCACGATCCATGCACTCGTGTATGTGCTTATAAGTGCAATTGTATAGGATTCAGCAGTTGTATCTCTATTGTCCGTCAACATGGGTGTCGTGAAGTTTGCCACTTCTGTTTTAAGAAGCGTGAAGTTGGCTTTGGAGAATTTTTTTACGGTGGTTTCCCTAATGGGGGTGGGGTGTGGATGTCTAGGGTGATTTGCTTTTGGTCGGATCTGACCAACGAGGAATTGACCTCTGGTGTGGAACACCGGTTGTTCATGTTGGTAATGACCAGGTCTAGGATCTTGTTCTAACTTACAGTTTTAGGGTGAGTGACTGTCCCCAAAAGGCAGTTGATCGGCTGGACAGGAGAACAATAAAAATGCTTTACACTTATCCAATGATTTATAAAAATCAGTGTATACCAGAATTATATATTTCTCATTCTGAAAGAGCATGGGCCTCCTCAAAATTGATTACATGTATAGATCTGCAATGATAGGACTAGATACATATCTGCTGAATTCACCAGATCCAAATATGGTGAAGTTTTAAAACATGAGGAGAACAAGTCTAAGATGACTTCTCTGCTTAGTTTAGCAAAAGCATATCAGTGTCAAGTGGGAATGGAAATCAGACGTGAATTAGACAAAAATCAGGCAGCAACTGAAAGTGCCAAAAAACAAAAGAAAGAATATAATGAGAAGGACCAGATGAGATGAAAAGAAATGTGGAAGAGGCATAACTATAGTCGCAAGTACAGAAACCTTCAGGAACAAACAACTGCCTTTCAGGATTTGATGAAGGAATGATTAACAATAGGCAAATTTAAAACAGAAGATGAAAGGTTAATATTTGTGGCCCAGGATAGTGGACAACTTACATGTTGGTTTACAAAATCATTTTTGAACATGTGGGAGAAACAGACAAATGTAGGTTCTGTTAAAACAGAGCTTGAGACAGTCTCACGTCTTGTTGCTGGGTGTGTTACACTAACGGCAGAGGGCCTGCATACTGAAAAGCATAATAATGTGGCAAGACTGTTGCACTGGGTATTGTGCAAACATTACAGTATTGAAGTAACTGAGAAGCACTGGAAACACAAGCCACAAAGAATTACAGAGAATAACGAAGTTTATATCGCATGGGTCACCCATTGCCAACAGTTAAAAAATAGATGTGAGAAAACCAGATATAGTAGGCCATGAAAGGAAGGCAAACATAGCACTGATCATTGAAATTGGTACACCCAGTGATTACAGTGTCTTGTGTACAGAGAGAGAGACTCAAAGTCATAAAATACCAGGATTTACAGGCAGAAATGAGGGCAATGTGGAAGAAGGGTACCCAGACAGCTCCAATAGCAGTAGGAGCAATGAGACTCCTACAACAGAATTTAGTCATATTTAGATATTTTACTGATACATGTAACTCCATATGAATTGCAGGAGTCAGTTCTGGGCACATTGTGGGTGCCGCAAAGAGCACTTTTGGCTAACATCAATGACTGAAACAATACTAATTTTACAAGCTTTAATCATAATTCAACTTAGGAATGGGGTTCTTTCCTGCCATTATATTAGAAACCCAAAAGCTTTGGAGAAATTAAATCAAGAGATTCCTGGGAGTCTGAATGTTGAGATGAAATCAGAAAGAAAAATATAGTAATACTGCTGGAACTGATTTCATCCTCAAGTCTTTGTGACTACCTTCAGGTGGTGGATCTTGTTTTCACAAAATGCCACCAAGACGATACTGATTATATAGAGTGGGTTTTATATATTATGGGAGAGGTAGGTTGATTAAAAAATGAAAAACACAGCTGGGTGCACAAGTCCCAGGATGAAAAAGTTTCCAATTATGGTTCATGCACTCATAGTGCAAAATTCTCAGGGCACGCTAACATTCCTGCAATGGGATTGGGCCAGATTTAGGGAAAGGATGGGAGCCTGTGGTAAAAGGAAGTAGTAGTCCACAAACACTGACAAGCCAAAAAATAAATATAACAGAGTGGACAATTGAGGATAAGGAAGAAATTCTGTATTGTTAGTATTATGCAAGAAACCCAGAATTTCTAATCAGAAGATATTCAACAAGATTAAGAGAGCAATTACGGGAAAGAAAAAAACTTGCACAAAAAAAAAACAAACAATCAAAAGTTTCAAGTAAAAATCTGTGTTCATTAATGCAACAGATACCTGAAAAATATTACACGGACAAATACATTTTTTGGGAAAAAATGAGGAAGTGAGAAATTATGACATAACCCAGAGATTTTTGAAAGGCATAAAAAAAAACATAGACATGGGAAAGAAAAAAAAGATCTGATATGGTGCAGTATTTATTCAAGGGAGAAATCCAAAGTATTCAATAGAAAAGCAGCTCCAAAGATACTTGAAGAGTAATACAGACAAATATATCTATATATGAAAAATTTCACAGTGCAAAAAATAAGAAAGCAAAGAGAGAATGTAGTAAAGAGGGTTAGTAGGGCAGAAGTTTAGTAAATCGGAAGTGATGTCATGGATGATCTGCACAGTTGAAGGATTAGTGTAGAAAATCCAACAGAGGCAATGTCTCAGCATGCTGGAACAATGTGTCCCAAGATTAAAGGGCAGGAAGTGGAGCAGGAGGCATCTGAAGAAGTATGGAGATCTGAAAGAAAAATATTTATTTTATGGTGCAATATTTGTGCAAAGGAGAAAGCAAAACCAATCAGTATAAAAGGCAGCACCAAAGATATGTGAAGAGAAATGTAGACAAATGCACTCTGATATGGAAAATTTAACTCTACAAACAATAAGAAAACAAAGGATGAAAGTAAAAAGGGTGAGTATTACAGAAGAAACTGAAGTTATGGATTATCTGCATACTGAAGGATTTACTGTAAAAAATCCAACAGAGGTAATGTCACATTATGATGAAAGAATGAGTGCCCAAATTAAGGAGAAATAGATGGAGCAGGATGCATCTGAAGACTTGCTCCATGGTGATGCTCTGGAGCCTGTAGGAGACCAGTACAAAAGTCCAATTAAAGTTGCACAGCAAGAGATGAAGCCGGAAACAGTGGCAACTTTGAAATAGCAATGATGTGGAGTGATGGGCCAATGAGCTCTGATATGCAGGAACAGCACATGAAGCAAGGTACATCTGAATAGGATATGTCACAGGAAAATATTCTAGAACTTTTTGTAGAATACCCACAGGAAATAGAAAGTAAAGAAGGTGCTCTCAGTTTAGAAGAAAATGGTTTAAGAGAAGAGCTGCTTGATTTTATAGAGATGGACAGACACATTAAGAAAAAGATTACAGAAAGTAAGACCCAAAATGCTAGAAGTTTGCTAAAATAGATGAAAACAGTAATTAGGACAGTACTTATGTATTATCACAACCAGATTTTTGCGGTTGCGAAATGCGCATACCTCCAAAAACAAGAGTGCATTAAACACTTCAAAGTGTCATTGTAAGTCCTTAGAAGTGGCCAAAAACTGTACATAACTTTTACAAACCGAAACAAGTTCAGAAATCATGTTCCTTTTTTGCGTCCGTTACAGACACATGCTCGAGTTATCATGCCTGCTATTGTACTGTCAGTTGCATTATTTACAGTTTGTGGAAGAAAGCATGCAGGGAATAGTGACTATCATTACTAAAATTACAGGGAAACTAGTTCATGTTACAGTGAAATGGGGTGAGAAAACCCACATTTCTTTTTGTATGATGGTGCTTGTGAAACAAAACGATAATACAGAAGTTCCCAAATTTTTACTGATGGAGTTCTGTGGCTATGTAAACACTTCTAGTGAAACGGAGCAAGTATATATATGTTGGGTAACTTCACTTAAAGTGTTATGCCAAAGTAACAGCATGTCATTACTCGAGTTAATTGCTGAAAACTTAAAACATAATGCCTGCATTTGTGATGGCCGAAAGTCAGTTGAAAACCATATTATTCCGTTGGAATTTGTGTTGGTATATACAATACTATATTCAGTAAGAAGTCCATACTGTTTCTTTACAGTTGAAAACATTTGTGTAGAAAAGGAAAACGGGGGGCAGGAATCAGTTTTCTGAAAAGACTCTTCAGAAACAGTGAAGTGCAAAATATCCACCCTCATCATGTCAAATCATTAACAATGCAATGGTTCTTAAAATATTAATAAAAACGGATTGGTTACAAGGACCAAGTTTACCGAAAGCAAACATAGCATCTCTGTGTTTTCCTTCTGTGAAGGATTCGTTGCCCAGTGTGAAAAAATATTCCAACACACAGTACGACACCAGCCATAACAACTCATGCGTGCATTTGTAATGCTCGCGAAACAGGAAGAGGATTTCTTCAATTGTTCCTGTTCCTTAAAGTCATGTAAACTTTTTGGAAAGTAGTAAGGACTATGATTAGCAGTTAGAAATCTTCCAGCCACTCATTTGTGAGCAGGTAGGCGCTATTCCCAACCACGAAAATCTGGTTGCGATAATAGGTAAGTACCATTAGGACTTTTAAGAGAAATTCTTGTGATATAAATAAATAAAAATATATTACTGAGCAGCTGAATTAATAGCAAATAAATGTTTACCACAAGAACGTAGAGCAACAAGGGAAAGGAAGGGAAAAATAAAATGCCACCACGGACGTATCGAATAGAGATAACTGTAAAGCAATTAAGAAGCATCACTGTTAGAAGACTATAGAAGAAGGAACCGATCACCAAAAATACTTAGAAAGACAGATGTGTAGAAGAATGCACAGTATCAAAACAGAGCAGGATCTATTATATACAATTGCAAACAACCTAAAAATAGCAGAGACAGGAAAATTTAGAAGATATGCCGATAAATATAAAGGGAAAGTACACAATAAGCAATTCACTGCTGACACAAAGTAGTTTTATAGAGAGCTGTGAAACAATGCGAAAGGAAAAGAAACACCACCAAAAAAGAAGAAATAGACACATTTTGGAGAAATATTTATGAAGACCCTGCAGAATATACCAAAGATGCTGAATGGATAGAAAAATTAAAAAAAACAAAAAGTTGTTCAAATGTGCAGGATATGAAATGGGATGAAGTAATGGCCAGACAAACTGAAACAAAATTAAAAAAAAAGCATAAGTGGAAAACTCTGGACCCAAAAGCAGTACTTAACTTTTGGCTAAAAATATTAACAGCTTTACACAAATATTTAGCCCACAGTAAGAACTGCATATATGCACATCCCGAACGGACACCAACCTGGTTAACAACAGGAAAAATAATATTCCTACTTAAGAGTAAACATGCAATCCATCCTGAACATTATAGCCCAATAGCCTGCATTTTAATGATATACAAACTATATACCGGAATTGATGCAGTCAGACTTTATAGTCATTTAGAAAAAAAAAAACTCAGTTATGGCAAGAAAACAAATGGGTAACAAAAGAAAGTCGTAGGGAACAAAAGATCCTTTCCTGCAAAGTAAAACCATAATAAAGAACTGTAAAAAGGGACAAATCTATGTATGGCTTTAAGAGATTAGAAAAAAAGCATTTGACGGCATTCCACATCCATGGATAAAGGAATATTTTCTGATGTGAAAGATACACCATACGTTGATCAATTACATTACAGCAACCATGGCAAAGGGCAAATTATTATCCCAGGGATAAAAATTCAAAGGGGTTCTCTATCACCACTGTTGTTTTGTTTTGCCTTTAATCCATTAAGCTGCTTATTTAACAGATTAGGCCATGGTTACAATTTGTCTCTCAGAAAGCAACCTTATTTATTTCATTTTACATTTGTTTACTAGGAAAGTCTGACTGGACACGGATCCCATTTTCAGTGGAGGCCCAGGGAGAAAAGCTGCATAAAGATTAGTACAGCAAATACAGTAAATGCAATACACATGTTAATGAAGTACAGTACAGTGTCAAAACGTTAATAAGGTACAGTTCAAGGCCAAGAAAGGAGCAAAAAGTAAATATACTATAAAGAGTACAGTGTGCTACAATAAACCATACAGTTGAAAGGACATTTTGTTCAGTCATTTGGTTACATTCATCAGTGGCTAGTACAGTAAACACACATTGATTAAGAGTACAGAAAGGAGATGTTGCAAGCTTTCATAGAAGGTTAAGGTATGATATGATCAAATTAGATGAAGCTACCCAGGGTCAGATCAATTACTTAACCAAGAACTATGTAAATAGGATCGGAAGAATTTTTTGAAATTATTTTTGTTTTCAGTGGTCCTCATACCTGTTGGAAAGCTATTTCATGCTTTTGCAACAGAAATGGAAAACAAGGATTCCCCAGAGCTATTGCCACTTTTGCCTCTGTCAGCCAATGTTTTATTGGTGGATTTTAATAGGCATTTGTTAGAGTAGATATTAAGTAGACCTTGAAGAGCAGGGACTTTGTCGGGATAATATAGAATTTGGTGGGCTATTGCAAGCTGATTATATGTGAGCAGGTTCGGGTTGGGTAATTCTAGCCAGGATAGTTGCTCGATTGCTATGCAGTGATGCGTCCTGAAGGGTGAATCAGTAGCAAACCTAGTAGGTGTTTAGTTTGTTTAAGTCTGCTTTGTTTAGGTTGATGAGTATGGGGAAGGCATAGAGGAGTGTGGATAGTGGGTGGGTTCTTGTGATGGTGGCTTTACTGTCATTGATGAGATGCTTTTTGAAACTATATAGGGTTCCGAGGTTTTTATGAACTTTCTTTATTGTCTGTGCAAAGTGCATAGCGAATTTCATGTTGTGATCTTTGATAACCCCTAGAAGTTTGGTGTGTTGGACAGGTGTCATAGAAGTGTTATTGACTAAGAATATTGTGAATGGTGGTGTGGGGTCTAAGGCTTTAGTGGGATAGAATGTCATTAGCTGTGATATTGGGGTTATTATTTGAGGCGCACTGATGGTGCAGTGGTAGCATTGTTACCTCACAGCAAGAGGTTCTCCAGTTCGATTCTCAGCTGGAGTGCCTTCTGTGTGGAGTCTGCATGTCCTCCCGGTGTTCATGTGGGTTTTCTACGGGTACTCCGGTTTCCTCCCATGTTACAAAGACACGCATCTGGAGTGTTTCTCCCTGGGCCTCTGCTGAAAATTGGCTTTGTTCCAAGTCGGACTTTCCCGATAAACAAATGTTAAATAAATAAAAATAAATAAATAAGTTGAGAGTTGGCTAACAAGATATCAACAGTGGTAAAGGACTCTTGTCAATTCCTGGAGCTGAGGGAGTGATAGGACAGAGCATATTAGAGTAGAGTCATTGGTGTACTGGACTAGAGTAGTGTGCTGGGTAGCTTTGTGGAGTTGGTTGGTGAATATGTTGAAAAGAAGAGGTCCAAAAATGGATTCTTGGGGACCCCTAGGGTGACAGGTAAGAAGGGAGATAAGGAGTTTTGCCATTTTGCTGCTTGTTGGTGGTTGATTAGATAGTCTTGAAACCACACTAGTGTGGAGTGGCTGAGATTAAGATCGAGAGAGCAGAAAGGAGTTTAGGATGGGAGACAGTATTGAAGGCCTTGGAGAGATCTAGGAAGACAGTGCATTCTAGGTTACCATTGATGTCCTTACATTCACCACTGCAGTATTCCGTACTAATGAGATTCCCTGCTGTGAAGCCCTCCATCTGGCCAGTTTACAAAAGTTTCCATTGCTTTAAGGTACACTGAACGTCACCTGCTTACTCCTTGCGTATGGTAGGGCATAAAGGTGATGTTCAGGCGTACCATCCTCAGAACTTTTTTGCCACCAGTCTGAATGCTGTTTTAACCACTGGTTTGTTGCATACATCCATTTTTTTAATCATTTTTCTGTTTATTGACTTTTCTGTGCTTACTCCTGTTTGCTGGAGTCCTCACAGTTGCAGATAAGTACCCAGTTGGGTTTTTGGTTACTTCTTCTGTTTGTTTAGTGATGTTTGGAGTTAATGTCATCCATCCAAGAAGGGTAAATGCCAGTGTGGGAGACTGATTTCCCATAAAGATCGTCACAATAAGTGTCTTTTTTGCCTTGGTGTTGCTCATGACCATATGTCTTGTTCAGTTTTTCAGGCATTTGTCCACAAAACTCCTCATAGTAGGCTTTCTTCCCTTTCCTTGTACCTTGAGAACCAGCAGCTTAAGCTTCTTGCTGCAGGTACTATGGATGGAACTGCTTGTCTCAAGGGGCAGCCATCTGGGAAGAAGATGGTGCATAATGTAAGGCCAGAATCTTCTGCTGTCCACCCTCTGCTGGATATTTCTCCTGAGGTTTTTATGCACCTGGAGGCTCACCCAGTTGTTTTGTCAGATTCTTCTACCATGTCTGGGTTGGAGGCCAGTGAGGATCTGGCATGCAGGATGTTCAACGAGGCTTTGCAGGCATCTGTTTTGGGCATTCAGGGGGAACCACGGTTGAATGTTTCCGAGGGATCTAATGGGGGTTTTGCAGTTTCTCTTTTGGGAAGAGGTTCCTACTGCAGATGTGGAATGCCGTCCTGAGTCTGGGTCTTCTCAAGTTTCCAGGATGGCTGTCTCTTTGAAGAAGAAACAGAAAACTAACCATGTCTCTTCTGCTCCTAGGGATCCACAAAGTGAGTGGCAGGCCTTTACCAAGGGGTTATTTAATGCTTTTCTGTCGTTGCAGCCTCCTCAAGGGGTTTCAGTTCCTGCTCCTCCTTGGCCACCTCTTCTGAGGTGGATTCTGATGATGACTCCCTTGCTTATTCTGCCCAGATTCCTTCTCCTTTAGACTACGGGTCTGAGGAAGAGGATTCTCATACTTTTGATAATCCCTCTGAGGAAATTTCCTTTGGGGACACGATCTTTAGGTTGATGGAATTTTTTAAGTGGGATTGTGCCCAGGTTTTGGATATCCATAAGAGGTACTATGTGTTACTCCAAATGGAATCTCCTAAACCTGTGGCTATTCCTCCTGTCTTGCCTGCTTTATTGGATGTTTTTTCCACTGCCTCTAAAGCACTGGAGTCTCTGCCCCCTGCTCCCAGGAAGTCTGATAGGTTTTACAGGGTGCCTGAGGATTCTTCCTTTTTGTTTAAATGTCCTTCTGCTGACCCCTCTGTGGTGTCTGTAGCCTCTGATAAGCCATCTCAATTGCTTCCTTTGTCCATGTTACTGCCTTCTGACAAGGACAGTAGGACCATGGATAGGCTGGGTAAGAAAGTTTATACTTCCTCTACCCTGGCTTTTAGGGCTATTAATTATCAGACCCATATTTCTAGGTATGTCTTGGCTCTTCTTTGTCAGGCCTGTCAGATTCTTTCTGATCTTCCAGACTCTGAGGGTAAATCTTCTGCTCTTTCCTTGCTTGGGACTTCCTTTCAGGTAGTTTGTCATTCTATCAAATGTAGTTATGATGCAGCAGATGCCTCTTCAAGGGCTGCTGCATCTGATTTGGTTCTGAAGAGATATTCAAGGCTTCAGCTTCAACCTTTTCCTGATGATATTAAGGCTAAGCTGCTGGGTGCTCCTCTGGATAATACTCTTTTGTTTGGTGAAGCAGCTGCTGGTTTATTTAAGTCTCTACAGGACAAGGGAAAGGTTTTACAGGAGCTTAAGCATGTCTTTGTTTCTTCTGTGCCTAAATTTCAATGGAACTACCCTTCTAAGCCAGCCTTTGTTCGTAGGCAGTCTTGCCCTCCTTCTTAAGGTAGAAAGAGTAGTAAATCGACTCCTCCTGCTAAGGCCACTCAGACTGCAGGGATTCTTAACCCTTCTTTTCCTGACAAACCAGGTACTGTCTGACTATCCACCAATTCCCAGTCACATTCCTCTGTCTCTTCACCTTTCTCTTTCCATTCCTGTTTGGCTCCAGATCATCCAGGATTCTTGGGTTTTGCCAATCATTCAAGGGTACTTCATGGTCTGGATTTCCCATCCTCCTTTTATTGGCATTCTTCAGCCTCCTCAGAAATAGCTTCCTTTTTTCCCAGAGGTTCTTCGGGACCTCTTGTCTCAGGGTACTATTCAAGAAGTGCCTGTGTCCCAAAGGGGGAAAGGGTTTTATTCAAGAATGCTTCTAGTGCCCATAAAAGAACGTACCTGGAGACCCATTCTAGACCTCTCCCATCTGAACACCTTTCTGAAGGTGCCTTCCTTCTGGATGTTGTCCCTTCAGTCCCTTTTCCTTTCTTGCTCCCGCAGGCCTTTCAGGTGTCTCTGGACCTCAAGGATGCTTATCTCCATATTCCAATCCATCCTCTTTTCAGTTTCTCTGTTGCTTCCTGGCATTTTCAGTTCTGTGCTTTGCCCTTTGGCCTTTCTACTGCTCCAAGGGTGTTCACCAAATGCCTTGCTCCTGTGATTGTCTTTTGCAGGCTTCAAGGGATCCAAATCTTTCCTTATTTGGATGACCTGCTGATTCAGGCATCTTCTCAAGAGGTCTTTTTGCAAAGTCTTCATTTTACCATTTCTTTTCTTCAGAGCCTGGGGTTCCCGATAAACTTCGACAAGTCTTCCCTGATTTCTTCTCAGGATTATGTCTTTCTGGGTTGCAGGTTTTAAATGGTGCCAATGTTGGCATCCCTGCCTCCTCCAGAGACATTAACTCTCATTTCTTTCTTTCAAACTCTTCTTCCCCTGGCCTCCATTTCAGCCAGGGTGTTTCTGAGAACTCTGGGGTTCATGGCTTCCACCATTCCAATATTTCCTCTGGCCAGACTCCACATGAGGAAGTTCCAGTGGTTTCTGAAGTCAATGTCTTTTAGTCTTTTCTGTTCCTCTTCTCCCGTGTCTCAAGGTCGAACTTCTGTGGTGGATTCAACAGCTGTCTCTGAATCCAGGGCTCCCATTTCAGCCTCCGTTTCCCCTCTCAGGATCGGTTTACAGATGCTTCAGATCTGGGATGGGGAGCAACATTTGGCTCCCTGAAGGTTCAGGGTATGTGGTTGCCTCGTCAGTGTAAGGAGCACATCAACATCAGAGAGATGAGGGCTCTTATGCTGGCTCTTCAGGCCTTTCATTTTCTCTTCTCTGCAGGGCCTCTCAAGGTGTTCACGAACAATACCACAGTCATGTGCTATATCCACAAACTGGGGGGGGGGGGTACGAGATCCTACCGTCTTTGCTAGCTGTCACTTCCGATATGGGATCTGGCTATCCAATATCTTGTGACTCTTCAGGCAGTTTACATTCCTTCAGATTGAAACATTGTGGCAGACACTCTGAGCAGGTCCATTACTCAATCCCATGAATGTATGCTTCACAGGGATGTGTTTCTGGACATTGTTCACCAGTGGGGTACTCCTCAAGTAGATCTCTTTGCATCCCCTTTGAACAACCAACTTCCTCTGTTTTGTGCCAGAATCCCAAGTCCTCTGGTCTGGAAGGTGGACACCCTCATATTTTCTTGGAAGGGGATGTTTCTTTATGCATTTCCCTTCCCTTCCTCTCAATCCAAAAGTCCTGTTTAAGATTCAACGGGATGCTCCCAAAATCTTGGTGACTCCCTTTTGGCCACGACAGCACTGGTTCCCTTTACTTCTGCATCTCGCCAGAGGCAATCATCACAACTTACCTCACAGGGTGGATCTCCTCACACAAGACGAGGGGTCTCTCATCCATCCCCACCTGTCCACGCTTCAACTGACACTGTGGGTGATAGGATTTTGATTCCTCACAGACACCTCTTTTTCTGAGGATGTGCTGCAGGTCCTGCAGGAGGCCAGGAAACTTACTACTAGGTAATCCTACTTATCTAAATGGAAGTGGTTTTCAATTTGGTGTCTTTCCTGTGACCTGGACCCACTTTCTGTGGATATTCCTTTGGTTATTTCTTATTTGTGTGAGTTGCTCAATGCTGGTTTGGCCTATTCTTCTGTTAAGGCCCACTTATCAGCTCTTTCTGCTTGTCTTCCTTTAACTCCCCTGTTAGCTTCTAGATTTGAAACTAAGCAGTTTCTTAAAGGCATCCTGAATATTAGACCTCCCAGGAAGCCTGTTCCTCCTCCCTGGGATAATTTTGTTCTGGAAAAATTGACTCAGGCTCCTTTTGAGCCTGCTTTTTCAGCTTCCTTGCAACATTGTTCTTGGAAGACAATTCTTTTGTTAGCTCTTACTTGTGCCAGATGAGTGTCTGAGTTGCAAGCCCTTATGGCTTGTCCACCTTTTTTGATATTTCATGAGGACAGAGTGTCCTTGCGTACTAATCCTTCTTTTATGTCCAAGGTGGTTAATGAGTTGTCACTTAATCAGTCTATTACTTTGCCTACCTTTTTTTCCATCTCGGCAATCTGACAGTGAGAGGGTGCTACATACCTTAGATGTGCATAGACAGCTCAGATTTTATTTGGATAAAACTAAAGCTAAGCGGAAGTCTGACCAGTTATTTGTTTCCTTTCATCCTAGGTCTTTAGGTTTGGCTGTTTCCAAGCAAACTATTTCCACTTGAATTTCAAAGGCTATTTCCTTTTGTTACACTTTTCATGGCAAGAGCCTTCCTTAGGTTCATAGGTTCATAGGTTCGTACTAGGCTATCTGCCCTAGGGCATTTATAAGCCTAGCCAGAGTGTATGTGGCTTACACCACCCCTTAGGATGAGAATACTACACCCTTTTAGGGTTTAGTTTACTATGCCTCTGTCTAGTAGTGACAAAGAGATGACCCCCGGGGTAAACCTACGATCTCCCATCCACTCGTCGAGATTTCTCTTGAATAGAGTCAGTGAGGGGCTCTGCCTAACATGGACTGGGATTCTGTTCCAGAGTGTAGGGAGCCTCTGGGTTATGAATCTGTCCCTCCAGCACATTCTATTTATTTCTGTGTTGAGGTTTAAGTCACTTGTTCTCGTGGCTCTGATGGATTTGGATTTTTTGAGGTGGAGCATGTCCATTAATTCAGGATTGGACATGGCCTTGTACGTCAGGCACAGATCACCTCTGAGTAGGCGGTATGCGACTGAATAGAGCTGGAGGTTTTCAGTCGGGCAGCATATGACATATGTTTAAGACCCTTTATCCTCTTGGTGAGAAACTTTTGGGGTCTTTCCAACTGCTGCAGGTGTCGGGTGAGATACATCCCAAATGGGGCATTGTACTCAATCATTGGCCTGATAAGAGAAGAGTACAGGGCACAATGACCTCTCTTGATCTAGATGTGAAACCCTTCATGATAAGGTGGGCAATATAGAAGGTCTTCCTAACCACTTTGGCAATGTGAGTGTCAAATGAGAGGTTACTGTCAACCTGGGTCCCTAGGTCCCTGATTACCTCTTCCGTACTTAATGGATTACCGCCTATGTGGTAATTTGTCGGTACCTTGTTTTTCCCAAAGGGTATGACTATACATTTTTTGGTGTTTAGCTTAAGGCCATGGCTCTGGCACCAATTATCCGTTTCTATGAGGCCTCTCTGAAGGATGTTTGTGTCCGCTGGAGTATCAATTATGGTGCCCAGTTTTCAGACATCTGTGAACTTTGTCAGCCACAATCCTCCTATGTTTGCCTGTACCTCGGAAAAATAAATGCCGAACAAGAGGGGTCCCAGGACTGAGCCCTGTGGGACACCGCTTGTGACTGGCTTAGAGTCTGACATAGCTCCAGCAACTCTGACCCTGTGGGTTCTGTCCTTGAGCCAGTTTGCAACCCATCTTGTGACATATGGGTTTACATTTAAGCTGGTGAGTTTGTCTATGATGCCCAAGTGGGGTATTCTGTCAAAGGCTTTTGCAAGGTCAAGGTAGGCTGTGTGAACTGCCTTACCCTCATCAATGGCCTTAGTGACTGTTTCAAAAAAGTCGACCAAGTTCAGAAGGCAGGATCTGCCCTTGACAAAGCCAAATTGGGTAGGATCCAATGTCTGTAGGTCCCCAATGTCTTTGTTTATGAGTTCCGTAATGATCCTCTCCATAGCTTTGCAGACCAGGCTCGTCAGGCTTATGGGGCGGTAATTTCCAGGGTCCGTAGAAGCACCGCCTTTGTGAAGTGGGACCACTGTTGCCATATGCCACTCTTTGGGTACATATCCTGTGGTAAGGCTAAGATTAAACAGCAGCCTTATGTGTGGGTTTAGTTCCTCTTGGAGTTCATGTAGCACACAGCCCGGGACACCATCCGGTCCCATTGATGCTGTGTTTTAGCTTTAGAGAGGCGGCTCTCACCTGGGCATCTGAGATGTTAGGAGGCTACACTCTGCTGGGATAGTTATTTCTCCTTTGGGGGAGGAGGAGAAATTTGCACTGAACCTGTCTGCCAGAATGTTGGCAATGTCAGTGGGTTCAGTGTATTTTGTCATTTTGGACTAACTCTGAGCATATCTGGGAGTTTCCACCCAGGTTTCTAACATAGCTAAAGAAGGCCTTGTGATTGTCTTTTGTGTCATTTGATTTTTCTCTCAAAGTTGGCCTTGGATGATTTTATGAGTGATCGTAGTTTTTGCTAGTACTGATCAGAGATGCCTTTCCTTTTAGGGATTTTGCTCTGTCATGTAGTAGCTTCCTCCTTCTGTTGTATAGTTTGTTTATGGCTGGGGTCCACCAGACCGTCGCCTGCCTTTGGGGAATGGGTCTTGGTTTTATTTGGGATTGCATGATCCATGCATTCTTGAAGGTGCCCATAGAAGGCATTTGCAAGGGATTCAGCAGTGTGGGTTGTGGTTTCCACTGGCCCAGGGGCCTTGAAAGATACCACTTCAGTCTTAAGAAGTGTGAAGTTTGCTTTTGAGAAGTTCTTCACTGTGGTCTTTTGTGCAGGGGTGGGGCGGGATGTGGATTTCCAGTGAGATTAATTTATGGTCTGATCTTACCAAAGAGGGATGTACTTCGTGTGGAGCATTTTGTCCCCATGTTTGTGATGATCAGGTCTAGTATATTGTCTCCTCTTGTGGGAATGGTGACTAGTCGTTCCATTGCATTTGAGTTTATGAATTCTAAGAACCTTTGGGCTAGAGTGTTGGGGCTTGAGTAATGTTCCCAGTCTATGTTTGGGTAGTTGAAGTCTCCCAAAATGATGGTATTTGGAGAGACATTCATACTCTCCAGTGTCTTCAGGAAGGCTGTGTGGGGTTCTTGAGTTTGAGAGGGTGGTCTGTAGCATGCTACAAACTGTAAGGCAGTTTTGCCTATGGTTAGTTGCACCTGGATAGTCTCCGATGCTTCGTGCGTTGCCACTAACCTGGAGGTGTGGGTATCTTTGATGAAAATGGATACTCCCCCTCCTTTTGTGGTTCTGTCCAAGTTTTGGGGCCGGAAAGCATGATATGAGGTAAAACCTGATAGTGCTGGGGTGCTCTCAGGAGCCTTGAACCAGGTTTTAGTCACTGCACAGACATCGATGTTCTCCATACTGAGAAGGGCTTAGAGGGCGTGCATCTTGAGGTTTAGACTTCTGGCATTGAGCAGCCTTCTTCTATAAAGGCTCATTCTAGTAGAGCTGTGGCTTCTTCTGGTGCTTTTTTCAAAGGCTTAGATGCTAATTCTATTCTTGAAGCTGCTACCGGGACTTCTGTGCATACCTTTACCTTTACCAAACATCATCAGTTGGATGGTATCTCCAGAGCCAGAGCTGGTTTTGCTGCTGCCATTCTTCATGGCTTCTTGGAGGGCTCTGCTGCTTCCTCCTCCCAGGTTTCTTCTTGAGCTTATGCACTCTCCCAGTAGTAGGGAATACAGCAGTAGTGAATGTAAGAGCATAGTACAGTTGTGTAAAATCTGTCCTTGCCTTCACCACTGCAGTATTCCTTCCCTCCCTCACTCCACCTCCTGGTCTTTTTCCCTTCCTGGCTGTGCAGATTCTCCTTGGTTTTCCTTGGATTGATGTTCCTACTGGGGCATCTATTCTGAGGATGGTACACCTGAACGTCACCTTTAAGCCCTACCTTACACAAAGCCTGAATGTCACCTTTATGCCCTACCTTACACAACGAGTAAGCAGGTGACATTCAGCGTACCTTAAAGCAACGGAAATCTTTTGTAAACTGGCCAGACAGAGGGCTTCATGGCAGGGAATCCCATTAGTAAGGAATACTGCAGCAGTAAAGGCAAGGACATCTACCATTATGGTAAGAGTTTTACACAACTGTACTCTTCAATGTTGGTTTACTGTGTTGGTAAAGCTAATAAGGGCTGTGGTAGTATTATGATTGGGACAGAATCCATTCTGGGTATTGGTTAGCAGTTTATTAGGGAGGACATAGTGCATTATTTGGGAATGTATACATTTTTCAAGGATTTTAGTAGAATGTCAATTGCACGGTAATCAGATAGTTCCACAGAGTTACCTCCTTTGTGGAGTCGTATTATATGCAAAATTTTCCACAGAGAAGGAATGCATTGTTCTAATAAAGAGCAGTTAATGAGCATGGAGACTGGGAGATGGCTTTGGCTACGATCTTTAGATATTCTGCAGGTAGTTTTTCAATGGCCAAGGTTGTGGGTTTAAGCCTATTTAAGTATTTATATATTGTGCTAGAAGAGGTTTTGGTCTGCTGGTATGAAAGGTTTGGATGTGAAGTGGGAGACCTACTATTGGTGAGGGCTAGGATGGATTTGTTGAAGTGTCTGTTGAATTGGGTGGCGATATTATTGGTGATGGTGGTGTCAATGTTTTGGGTTGAAGTACTGGTTTTTCCTCATTGTAGGATTTTATTAATGGCAGCCTATAATTTTAGTGGGTTATTTTTGTGTTTGGTTTGAATGCCTATATAGTGGTTCCTTTTGTCTGTCCTAATTTGTTTTTTGGCTTTGTTCCTGGTATGCCTATTAGTTTAAGTTTTATTTTGACACCATGAGTGCCATACTGTATCTCTTTGTTTTAGTAGTAGACAGGTATCTCTGGTCAGCCTGGGGACATAGTTGAATTTAGTTCTGACAATTTTGATAGGGGCAAGATGATTTAGAATGTTTAGAAAAGTGTTATTGAAGTAGTCTTCATCACTTTCCAGGGGGAGAGATTAGACTGGTCTCCAGCTGCATTGATTAAGTGCAGATATGAAGTCATGGGTTTTGAAAATCATTGTATACTGGATTTGTTGGAGGGTGGAGGATTTTAATGGATTCACTTGGTGTCTAATTATAAATGTGGGAAGGTGGTCACTGAGGGTGTCTGGGAGGGAGTCTGAGGGGTAGGATTGAGATGGTCTATTAGTAAGGATCCAGTCTAGGATGGACTCCTTTTTTGATGCTTTATCTATCCGTGTTGTGGTTTTGATTAGAGTGAAACCATGTAAGTTAATGTGGTTAGTGGGGTGGAGAGAGTTACAGGAGGACCAGTCAATATTAACATCACCGAGTATGATTGTTTCTTGGGGAAATTTTTGGGATGTCCAGTCTAGAATGGAGTTTACTGTGTTAATGTTATTGCCAGGGGGTATAAAGGTACCAATTATATGTGTTTATTTTAGTTGATTTTCAGCTTAGTGAACATAGTCTTGCATTATTGAACTTGGGTTGTTTGGTGGCTCACAATTTAATGGTCAGGTTGTTTTTGAAGAGGAGAGCAATGTCTCCATCTATTTTTGGATATTCTGTCTTGTCTAAAAACATTGTAACCAGGTGGAACAAAGTTGTTATTATTTAGTGATTTTAGTCAGGTCTCTGTGAAGAGGACTGTGTCGGGGGAGTATAGGGCCAGGTAGCGTGTAGCTCTGGGATTTTGTTCAGTATGCTGCTTATGTTTATGTTGAGTATAAGGAGATCTGTTGATTTCCTGGGGGAGGTTAGAATGTTATTTGTCTGGTAACAGGGGGGTTGTTATTGTTTGTAGGGCAAGTTTTTGGGTGCACATCTCCAATAAGTCTGATTCTGGATAGTATTTGGATTATAGTTTTTAGGTATTTGATTATAGATGTGTTATATTTTGAGGAAACATGGTTGTTTAGTTGGTGTGGGGTTACTTTGAATGTAGCAAAGTTAAGATTTGAGCTGTTGTAGATAGGAGATATTAGTGAAAAGGCTGGTTTATCTTGTGAATGGGTAGGGCAGGTAAGGGATTTAGTCTGAAATGTTGCCTTGCTAGTGCAGTGGTAGGAGGTTAAGTGTGAGGTGATGGTGAGGCTTATTATTAATGTAACGGTTAGGGGCCACGTTTTGCTCAGCTAAAGTGTTGCTGTATTGTTGTGAAGTTTTAGTAGGTATCTTTACAGGAGTTAGTAGGGATTTATGTGTGGCTATACTTTATGTAGATTGTAGTTAGAGTGGGGAGATTAGATAGGAGGTATTATTTCAAAAAAATACAGTATTTAAATTGATTTTAACTGTGTGGAAGGAATATTAGCTCAACTGGAAGTTTTCACTCTGCTCTTCAGTTAGTCCCACCTACCCTCCCTGTTTTTGTTTTGGTGTTAATCTTAGTGGCCTTGCAGCTGCCCGCCCCTCTTGTAAATTTGTGTTTGGATACTTCTTCTGGGTCCATCTCATTTGCTCACTCAACTGAGTGCAGTGAGATCATATTCTGATTTCAGGCACTCCTACTGTGTATGAAGAGAGCATCTGGGAAACAGAGAAAAAAAAAAAAAAAAATTTAAGCTTGTTTCCTGCCTTTCCTGTTAAGTGGTATAGACTATTTGTAGGCTTCTGAGCCCCCAAGCCCTTCTGTGTTGGAGGGAAGCCTTCTAGCTTAGTTTTTTTTTCCCTATAACTAGCCAGTTTTCTAGTTTCAGCACTCAAATCTGTTTCTTTGATCTCAGCACTTGTTCAGAAAAAAAAAAAAAAAAAAATTTTCATCTGCTTTTACTGTACTTGTGTTTCTACCTACTTTTTACTTTTGCATCATCTTAAAAGTACTCAATTGTATTTATTACTGCTTGGTGTAACTCATTCTAAGCCTTCTGGTTTAAACACTTGGGCTTCGGACCAGTTGTTTTGCACTGAGAGGGTTTGTGGTCTGCACTGTAGTGAGCTTACATCCTTCTAGGTTGGGAACTGCTGATTGAGGGCTCAGTGTCTGTTATTCTAAAAGTATATTAATTCTGGTTTAAGCACTTGGGCTTTCAGGCCAGTTATTTTACATTAAGAGGGTTCGTGGTCTGCACTCTTGTGGGAGGAGAGGCTGGACTCTGCCCTTCTGAGCTGGGAATTTCTGATTGAAGGCTTATAGTGCATGGATATCTGAACTGCTTCTTACTGAAGTTGGTGCGCCTTGTTTGCTGTGGCATAGACTGGATTCGGGCCTGCTGGATCTAGCTTTGTTTGTGTAACTTGAGCACTAATCCAGGCATTCTCTAAAGTATTCAATTGTATTTATTACTGCTTGGTAGTAACTTGATTAAAGTTTAGCTGTCATTCTAAGTCTTTTGGATTAATCACTTGGGCTTCAGACCAGTTGTTTTACATTAGGAAGGTTTGTGGCATGCACTGTGGTGGCAGGACAGGTAGCTTTCATCCTTCTAAGTTGGGAACTGCTGATTGAGAGCCCAGTGTCTGTTATTCTTAAAGTGTATTAGTTCTGGTTTAAGCACTTGGGCTTCAGGCCAGTTATTTTACATTAAGAAGGTTTGTGGTCTGCACTCTTGTGGGAGAAGAGGCTGGACTCTGCCCTTCTGAGCTGGGAATTTCTGGTTAAAGGTTTATAGTGCCTGAATATTTGAACTGTATCTTACTGAAATTGGTACACCTTGTTTGCTGTAGCATAGACTAGATCCAGGCCTGCTGAATATAGCTTTGTTTATATGCTTGTTGTTTGTTTGCTTGATATTTCCCTGGAACGCAAATTCCACCTAATACGCGGCTTCTCAGCGCTTCTGTGGATCACTAGTAATATCTGCATTGCTTACTGTACTTATTTCCTTGTTTCACTTGAAAGAAAGTTACTGTTTGTCGTTTTTGCATTTAAGTTACCTGTAACACATTGCACTTAAGTTACCTGGCACTTGCTCACTAAAGCAATTATATAAGTCAGCACTAAAAATTAAAAGCACTACACCCTCACTCCCCACTGGCCCTGGTTTTCAATTATTAAGGAATTCCCAATATTATTCTAGCATGTCCAAAGGTCAGTTGTCAATCTCCTCTCCAGTCCAGCTGGTGAATCTGGGAATTTTGAGGCAATGTTACAACTGCCTCATGTACACAGACAACCCTCTCCTCCTCCCAACAAATTCCAACACATGTGAGAGATGCAATCATATAGCCAAACTGGAGGCCAAGCTCTCTCAACTCAGTACTGGCATAACCAGTCAGGAGGAGAAGGAAACCACACTCACTACAATTCCAGTCTCACATAGACCTACCACGACAGCAAACCAAACACATAATCACACAAAAACATACTGAGGCTCTAAATAAAGATCTGCCAAGCAGCAGAGACCTCCAAAGCAGACACCCAAGCAGCCGCTACCCCAAAACAAAACACGTGCAACACATATCTCACAAAGCCAGTGTGCCAAACAGTCACAGCCCTTAAGACTAAACAACACACCTGATACACTTGTAATAGGTGACTCTATCGTCAGGCACACTGACGTCCCGCTCACCAGGCTGAACAAGGAGAGGGTCACGGTGAGCAGCCTGTCGGGTGCTAGGATCCGCCACATAACACAAGCACTCAGGTCACTCCAAGGCAAGTACAAATATGACTCAGTCATTGTCCATGCTGGTGTGAATGACCTGGGACGTACCTCCCTGGACTACATGAAAAGAGACATAAAGGAGCTCTCTGAGCATGTAGCCCAGGCCGGTATGACCCTGACCTTGAGTAGCATCTTACCCTCACCAAGAATGATGCCACAATATGAAGACAAGATGATCAATTTCAACAATTGGCTTAAGTACTGGTGTCATTCAAAGGGGATCCAATGCCTGTCAACTTGGGATGATATGCTCGACAAGCCACGATGCTTCGCTAGGGACGGCTTGCACCTGTCACCCTGGGCTTTCGGATATTGGCAAAGGCTCTTGCTACCCCATAGTGCCTTTTTAGGCAAGGCTCAAAAGACAAACCCACCTCCATAGGTAACACAAGGGATAAGAAACTAAGAGTAATGCTACTCAACGCCAGAAGTCTAAACCTCAAGATGCACGCACTGAAACTCTCCTTAGCATGGAGAACATCGATATCTATGCAGTAACAGAAACCTGGTTCAGGGCTCCCGAGAGCACCCCAGCACTACCAGGTTATACCTCATACCATGCTTTTCGCCCCAAAACTTGGACCGAACCACAAAAGGAGGGGAGTATCGATATTCATCAAAGATACCCACACCTCCAGGTTGGTGGCAAAGCACGAAGCATCAGAGACTATCCATGTGCAACTAACAGTGGGTAAAACTGCCTTCCAGTTTATAGCCTGCTACAGACCACCCTCCCAAACCCAGGAACCCCACTCGGCCTTCCTGAGAACACTGGAAAATATGAAGGTCTCTCCAAACACCATTATATTGGGCGACTTCAACTACCCAAACATAGACTGGGAGCATTACTCTAGCTCCAACACCCTAGCCCAAAGGTTCCTAGAATTTATAAACTCAAATGCTATGGAACAACTTGTTACCACTCCCACAAGAGGGGAAAACATACTGGACCTGATCATCACCAACATGGGGACTCTATGCTCCAGACCAGAAGTGTATCCCTCACTGGTAAGATCAGACCATAAACTAATCTCACTGGATATTCACATCCCGACCCCACCCCCTGCCCAGAAAACCACAGTGAAAAACTTCCCTAAAGCAAATTTTACACTCCTCAAAACTGAGGTGGAATCCTTCAAAGCCCCCGGGCCTGTGGAAAATATGGCCCAGACCGCAGAATCCTTTATAAACGCATTCTATGAACACCTTCAGGAATGCATGGATCATGCGATCCCAAATAAAACCAAGACCCAATCCTCCAAAGGCAGACGTCCTGTCTGGTGGACCCCAGCCATAAACAAACTATACAATAGAAAGAGGAAGCTACTAAATGATAAAGCAAAATCCCAAAAAGGGAAGGCATCACTGATCAGTATTAGCAAAAAACTACGGGCACACATAAAATTGTCTAAGGCCAGCTTCGAGAAAAATTGCACAGGACACTAAGGATAATCACAAGGCTTTCTTTAGTTATGTTAGGAACCTGGGTGGCAATTCCCAGATATGCTCAGAATTAGTCCAAAATGACAAAAAATACACCGAACCCACAGACATTGCCAACATCCTAGCTGACAGGTTCAGTGCAAACTTCTCCCCCCTCTCCCCACCAAAAGGGCAAATATCTATCCCAGCAGAGTGCTGCCCCTGACATCTCAGATGCTCAGGTAAGAGCCGCCTCTCCAAAGCAAAAACACAGCATCAATGGGACCAGATGGTGTCCCGGCTCGTCCTACATGAACTCAAAGAAGAGCTAAACCCAAACATAAAACTACTGTTCAATCTCAGCCTTACTACAGGATATGTGCCCAAAGAGTGGCGTACAGCAACAGTGGTCCCTCTCCATAAAGGTGGTGCCTCAATGGATCCTGGAAACTATCGCCCATAAGCCTGACTAGCTTGGTCTGCAAAGCTATGGAAAGAATCATCATGGACCTCATAAATAAAGATATTGGGGACCTACAAACACTGGATCCTACCCAGTTCGGCTTTGTTAAGGGCAGATCCTGCCTCTTAAACCTGGTTGATTTCTTTGAAACAGTCACCAAGGCCATTGACGAGGGGAAGGTGGTCCACACAGCCTACCTGGACCTCGCAAAAGCCTTCGATACAATACCCCACTCGGCATTATAGATAAGCTCACCAGCTTAAATATAAACCCCTATGTCACTAGATGGATTGCAAACTGGCTCAAGGACAGAACCCACATGGTTAGAATTGCTGGAGCCATGTCAGACTCCAAACCAGTTACAAGCGGTGTCCCACAAGGCTCAGTCCTGGGACCTCTCTTGTTCGGTATATATTTTTCGGAGGTACAGGCCAACACGGAAGGACTGTGGCTGACCAAGTTCGCAGATGACTGCAAACTGGGTGCCATAATCGACTCTCCAGCCGACACAAGCATCCTCCAAAAGGGCCTCATAGAAACAGACAACTGGTGCCAGAGCCATGGCCTCAAGCTAAATGCCAAAAGTGTATAGTCATCCCTTTGGCAAAACAAAGTGCCCACAAATTACCACATAGGTGGAAATCCATTAAGTACAGAAGAAGTAATTAGGGACCTGGGGACCCAAGTTGATAGTAATCTCTCATTTGACAACCACGTGGCCAAAGTGGTTAGAAAAACATTTTATATCGCCCACCTAATCATGAAGGGATTCACATCTAGATCAGGGAGGTCATCGTGCCTCTTTACTCATCCCTCATCAGGCCCATAATTGAGTACAATGCCCCTTTTGGGATGTACCTTACCAGACACCTGCAGCAACTGGAAAGACCCCAAAAGTACCTCACCAAGAGGATCAAAGGGCTCAAACAGATGCCATATGCTGCCCGGTTAAAGAAACTCCAGCTCTACTCAGTGGCATACCGCCTGTTCAGAGGCGATCTGTGCCTGACGATAAAGCCATGTCCAACCCGAATTAATGGACATGCTGCACCTCAGAAAATCCAAATCCCATCGAGCTACGCTCGAGAGACTTGAACCTCAGCACTGAAATAAATAGGACATGCTGGAGGGACAGATTCATAACCCAGAGGCTCCCTTCACTCTGGAATAAAATCCCAGTCCAGGTTAGGCAGAGTCCCTCATTGACTCTCTTCAAGAGGAATCTTGATGAGTGGATGGGAGATCGTAGGTTTACCCCGGGTATCACTTCTATGTCACTGTTAGACAGAGGCACAGTATACTAACCTCGAAAAAGGGCATAGCAAAATAAATTTAAAATGGGTGGCGAAAGCCAAACACATTCTGGCTAGGCTTATAAATGCCCTAGGGCAGATAGCCTAGTATGAACCTATGAATCTATTAGCCTGACGAGAGTACAATTTGGGTATTGTGTGAGCGAGGTCATGTGGAATGATGGTAGATGGTGATGTGGATTGAAGAGAGTAAGAACAGGAGTGACTATATAGAAATGAGGTTGTGTGAGATAGAGCCTTAAGGGAGTGACTAGTTGGGTATAAAGGTCAGGAGCCTGGGGATGGGTGGGAATGGGGGTAGGGTAGGGGAACAGAGTGAGCCCAAGCATAGTGAAGGGTGAATGGAGCAGGAAGAGCCAAATTCTAGGTATGTGCAAGTAAAAACAATCAATTGCTCTGAACTATTGGCTTCTTAGTAGTAAATTCATTTGTCCATTAAGCTATAACACTTGTTATTTTAGCTATTAGTGAGACTGCCTTGGTATGGGCAGCTGGGAGTCTAAATAAATTTATATAGTAAGAGGGCTATGGTTAAATAGAATGATGATAAAAGTGAAATAAAATGTATTTAAGTTGGGAAGGGAGTCTATAGGGAAAATATAAAATTCAAAGATGTCTGGTGACCAAATTACTATAGGGACTAGAGGAAAAAGTATAATCTAGTACCATGTGCAAGCTACTGAAATAATATTGGAGGAGGAAGAAACAGAGTAAAAAATCATACCCAGCAACAAGATGTAATATAAAGAGAAAGATCAGATGAGAAGGAAATCAATGTGGAAAAGACATAAATATTGTGCCAACAACAGAGAACTCCTGAACAACCTCATGCCAATCAGGATTTGACACATGAAAGATTAAGGAGTGGTGAACTGAAACCAAAAGATGAAAGGTTAATAATGTTGCCCAGGATAGTGGATTATATACATGTTGGTTTACAAACTCCATTGAACATGAAGAAACAGCAAATGCAGGTTCTGTAAAAATAACTGGAAACAGTTGCACATCTTGTTGCTGGGTATGATACACTCAAGGCTGAAGGCTTGTATACTGAAAGGCACACTAATGTGGCAAAACTGTTGCACTGGGGATTGTGCAAACATTACACCACTGAAGTAGCTGAGAAGCATTGGAAACATGAACCACAGAGCTTTGTAGGGAATGATGAAGTTTATATCACATGGAATCACCCATTAAGTAACAGTTCAAAAATAGATGCTGGAAAAACAGATATAGTAGTCCATAAAAAGACAAAAGTAGCACTGATCATTGAAATTGCAACAGTCAATGATTACAGTGTCTTATGTACAGAGAGGCACAACATCATAAAATACCAGGATTTGCAGGCAAAAATAAGAGCAATGGGAAATAAAGATACCCATACAGTTCTAATAGTAGTAGAAACAGCAGGAAAAAAAAATAACCGCCATACTTCAATCTGTTGTCATTATATGTAACTCCATATGAATTACAGAAGGAGTCAATTCTGGGTAAATTGTGGATGCTCAAACCGGAGAGTGAGCAGTCGAGAGTACGTCCTGGAAATCACCCACAAAGAAAACAGAATACTTTCAGACAAAACTTGAACGCAACTTTATTATTGAAAATAAGAGCGTTTTCGCTGTCAGTGCAAGCTGGCAGCTTCCTCAGAAAGAACAAATAAAAGATTTGGCGCCAAGGCCTTTAAATTAAAATCAGAGTCAGGTGTATCGTAGTGACATCACTACTTCCTTAAACATAATTTAAAGACACCCTGACAAGTTAACAGCGTTAAGAAATCTTTTTAAATTAAAATGAAGACTTTTTAATTAAAGTACAAATACAAGTACAGTGATCGGAAAGTCCATCAAATGCACACATTAAAAAGGACCCAATAGGGGAATAAAAACAAATGCAGATGATTTATCACAAGGTAAAATATGCCTATATATGTGACCAAATCAATCCAATAGTACGTCTACAAGCCATGAAACTACCCACCTAAATAAATGGAGGTGACCATATTGTGAAACTATTCATAAAAAGGGAATAAACAACTAATCACTTCTCTATAGATGAAAATGGAAAGTGGTAACAAGCAACTGGTAACACCTCAGTATAAAAAATTTTAGATGAAAAAAAAGTCATATATTATACCAAAACATAAACTGAAACCATTCTCCCTATTTTATGTAACTTCTCATTTTTAATACTACTGAGATGTTACAGTTATCATTAAGGCCAGGACAGTGGAAAGCATTAAGCTTAATCTGCCATTCCAATTCGCGGAGTTCCAGTAACAGTGACAGGGGCCCCCCTCTGATACTGATCGGAATATGATCAATTCCCATAAAGTAAAATTTATGTTCAGGAAAATTTTCAATATGCCTGGCTAAAGTGTTTTCCTGTTTGACAGTCCTGATGGCATAGACGTGTTCGTAAATACGCTGCCGTAATTTACGATCCGTCTTGCCTATATAGAATGCAGGACAGGCATTACAAAATGCTCCATAAATAACTGAAGTTGTGTTACAGTTGATTGTATGATGAATGTAATATTTACTGTCATTCACTACGAACGAACAGCCTGTTTTTATGAGTTGACAGCAATTACAGGAACCACAGGGGGTAGAGCCTTTACATTTAATAAAGTTTAACTCATGTCTCGATTGCAGGAGTTCTTTAAGGTTCCTTCCTTTTCTAAACACCACCCTAGGAAAGGGACCTAATTTTTCAAAAAGGTGGATGTCATTCCTGATGAAATCCCAGTTTTTGCTCAGAATGTTGCATATTCTCCCTGCATCACTGCTAAAAGCTGTTATAAAGCTGGTGACAGATTTACATTTGGTCAGGTTATCCGATCTGGCCCTACTTACTAGATGAGAATGATCATCATTCAGCTCTGTACAAACAGCTGGATTTTCATTCATCACCGAATCGATTTGAAATTTTAAAAGGGGTTTGAAAAGACCTTCTGCTTTTTTTATTTCGATTTCAATGGTAATTTCGTCGATTAGTGAGTTCGGGTAACCCCTATTCAGGAACTGGTTTTTAAGGAACTGACATTCTTCCCTAAATGCTAAGTCAGAATTACACATACGTACCGCTCTGACCAACTGGCCCTTGACGATAGCCCTTTTCTGTTTGAAAGGGTGTTGGCTAGAGTAGTGTAATAGAGAATTACAATATGTAGATTTCCTAAATACTTTAGATAGGTACATCTTGTCAGTGTCATCTTTGCTAAGGTTTACGTCCAAGTAGTCAATTGATCTAACAGAAAAAGTAGATGTAAACCTCAAAAAGGAGGTGGTGTGATTCATGTAGTCCACTAGAGAGTCAGCTTCCACTTCGCTACCTTTGAACAAGATGAAAATATCATCCAGGTAGCGCGTGTAGAAGTAGATCTGACCACTAAAAATGGGGTTTGATAGAAGAAATTTAGTTTCCCAAAAGGCCATGAAAATATTAGCCACACTGGCTCCACATGGGGAGCCCATGGCTATGCCTTGTTTTTGTAAGAAGATTTTTTCATTAAAAATTAAGAAATTGGAATCAAGGACTATATCTAACAGTTCTGTTACTATGCTGATTTCATTTTTAGTGGCACCCAAATCTTCCAGTTTTAACCCAACCCACTCGGTAGCTTCCTGATGGGGTATCGATGTATATAAGTCAACCACATCTATTGCGAGAAAATTAAGATCGTGGTTGTATTCAGTGCTATCGATGCTACTGAGGAAAGACCAAGAGTCTTTACATATTGAAGGTATATTCTTTAAATATTTTAAGATGATGTGGTCAATCAGTTTAGAGCTGTTGTAAGTCATTGAAAACCTTCCATCTATAAGTGCCCTCATGGGTGGGTTATCAAGGTTTTTGTGTATCTTAGGGATGCCAAACATCATGGGTACTTTTGGGAAAGAAGTATCTAAAAAGTTGTAAAGGTCCATATCAATTCTGCCTTCCAGGAACATGTCCCTAAGGTAGCCCTTGATTCTCCTGTTGTTACCATTCATTTCACTAATAGACGAGGGACAATAAGCTGATGTATTCAAGACAGAAGACATTTTTTCAATATACATACTGTTGTTAAAAATCACAAGCCCTCCCCCTTTGTCAGGTTTGATTATCCGGACTAGTAGAAGTTTAAAGTCAGATAATGCCCTTCTCTGTTCAATAGTGATGTTCTGGAGGTTGTTACACTTGAACCTATTTTTAATGTTCGTTAATTCTCTAATGTCCAGTTCACAAATGTTTTCAAAAACCTTTAACCCAGTGTACAAGGGAGGGTTGAAGGTACTTGGGACCTTCAACTCAGCCCTAGGTAGAGCAGTAGAATTGTTGAAAAGCAAATCCAAGTTCAACTTCCTGGTGTAACATTTTAAGTCCAAAATAGTTTTGGTGAGGTCAAAGTCAGAACTGGGCACAAAGGTGTTGCCACGAGACAATATTTCAACAAGTTCGGGTGCCAATATGACATCAGAAAAGTTATATATTGTGAAGTCGCCATTCTCATTATGTTGAATACGTAAAGATGAAAAAACAGTTGTATCCGATATTTCATTATTAAGAACAGGCATTAGTTGTTCCGAGTTCTGCTCCTCGTTTGGTGTGGTCGTTGTGGGAGTTGTCCTAAAAAATTGCTGTTAACAAAATTAGGACCAGAGTCAGTATGATTGTTCTTAGATCTGTCATTATTATTAGTGAACTTTGCATTAGATCTGTCTGGACGTTTTGGTTTAGGAGCATGTTGGTTCCGGTCAACAGTTTGGTTTACAGAAGCTGGGGGTACAACTTCTGAATCAACCCCGTCCGAACTGTCAAGTCCTGTATTGGGCACTGATTGTAATTTGGGGTATGCATGTAGCTGACTGTAAGTAACCCTGTCTCTGTTGAGCTTTTTTATTTTATTCTGTTTTAGTCTTGACATGAGCCCCTCGATACTGATGAAAATTCGGTCATAGTCAAATTTGAACCGAAGAAACTCAATGTCTGATTTAATGGTGTTGTCAAGTAGTTTGACTTCCTCCATTAAGGTGGTAATGTTCAGAGAATAGTGTTTAATTAACAGTTCCAATAGTTGAGCCCCTTGTCTTTCGAAAAGTGAGACCAATTCTGACAAAAAATCAGTCCCCTGAATAAGACCCGAAGGAGAGAAAGAAGAACGGAGGCCCTTAGGCACAATATTTTCGTTAAGACATTGCTGGAAGTAAGATACTTCCAGCTGCAATTTTTTTAATTTCACAAGTTTGACATTTGTTTTGGTATAATATATGACTTTTTTTCATCTAAAATTTTTTATACTGAGGTGTTACCAGTTGCTTGTTACCACTTTCCATTTTCATCTATAGAGAAGTGATTAGTTGTTTATTCCCTTTTTATGAATAGTTTCACAATATGGTCACCTCCATTTATTTAGGTGGGTAGTTTCATGGCTTGTAGATGTACTATTGGATTGATTTGGTCACATATATAGGCATATTTTACCTTGTGATAAATCATCTGCATTTGTTTTTATTCCCCTATTGGGTCCTTTTTAATGTGTGCATTTGATGGACTTTCCGATCACTGTACTTGTATTTGTACTTTAATTAAAAGTCTTCATTTTAATTTAAAAGATTTCTTAACGCTGTTAACTTGTCAGGGTGTCTTTAAATTATGTTTAAGGAAGTAGTGATGTCACTACGATACACCTGACTCTGATTTTAATTTAAAGGCCTTGGCGCCAAATGTTTTATTTGTTCTTTCTGAGGAAGCTGCCAGCTTGTACTGACAGCGAAAACGCTCTTATTTTCAATAATAAAGTTGCGTTCAAGTTTTGTCTGAAAGTATTCTGTTTTCTTTGTGGGTGACTTCCAGGACGTACTCTCGACTGCTCACTCTCCGGTTTGACTTGTTCAGTTTGTGTTGCCGCTCTTCTCCAGTTTGTTGTGTCTTCATGGCTTCGGAAAGATTGAGCAGTCCTAGTACACCTTCTATCTTCCTATCGGAAGGTGTTCCACCAGAGGGTAATGACTTGAATACTGGCACAGACACGAACAGGATTCTCTTAGCGCTGTCACAGAAAATAGACGCTTTACATTCTCGGATGGAGGCGCTTGAAAACAGCAGCTCTTCCAGTACCCCATCGAATAGCATACCAGCCGGACAGCGATCTTCAAATGGTTTTTCAACTTTGGTTCATAATGAACCAAGTGCACGCTTTTGTATACCTACATCCGGAGACCCAGAAGGTAGAAACAGACTCGTGGAAAATAATGAACTACAGAACAGGGAGCTTATTGGCGTTCCATCTATCTCTCAGTGGATTAATAATTTGGAAGCTTTTGAATTTCCCGGAGTGACTACTATGGAACGACCGGCTTCTTCTGGTGAGTCCAACTCTATTTCTGTTGACACGATTCTTAGTAATCTAAAAACACTGGATGTCAAACTTGTGAAATTAAAAAAATTGCAGCTGGAAGTATCTTACTTCCAGCAATGCCTTAACGAAAATATTGTGCCTAAGGGCCTCCGTTCTTCTTTCTCTCCTTCGGGTCTTATTCAGGGGACTGATTTTTTGTCAGAATTGGTCTCACTTTTCGAAAGACAAGGGGCTCAACTATTGGAACTGTTAATTAAACACTATTCTCTGAACATTACCACCTTAATGGAGGAAGTCAAACTACTTGACAACACCATTAAATCAGACATTGAGTTTCTTCGGTTCAAATTTGACTATGACTGAATTTTCATCAGTATCGAGGGGCTCATGTCAAGACTAAAACAGAATAAAATAAAAAAGCTCAACAGAGACAGGGTTGCTTACAGTCAGCTACGTGCACACCCCAAATTACAATCAGTGCCCAATACAGGACTTGACAGTTCGGACGGGGTTGATTCAGAAGTTGTACCCCCAGCTTCTGTAAACCAAACTGTTGACCGGAACCAACATGCTCCTAAACCAAAACGTCCAGACAGATCTAATGCAAAGTTCACTAATAATAATGACAGATCTAAGAACAATCATACTGACTCTGGTCCTAATTTTGTTAACAGCAATTTTTTAGGACAACTCCCACAACGACCATACCAAACGAGGAGCAGAACTCGGAACAACTAATGCCTGTTCTTAATAATGAAATATCGGATACAACTGTTTTTTCATCTTTACGTATTCAACATAATGAGAATGGCGACTTCACAATATATAACTTTTCTGATGTCATATTGGCACCCGAACTTGTTGAAATATTGTCTCGTGGCAACACCTTTGTGCCCAGTTCTGACTTTGACCTCACCAAAACTATTTTGGACTTAAAATGTTACACCAGGAAGTTGAACTTGGATTTGCTTTTCAACAATTCTACTGCTCTACCTAGGGCTGAGTTGAAGGTCCCAAGTACCTTCAACCCTCCCTTGTACACTGGGTTAAAGGTTTTTGAAAACATTTGTGAACTGGACATTAGAGAATTAAAGAACATTAAAAATAGGTTCAAGTGTAACAACCTCCAGAACATCACTATTGAACAGAGAAGGGCATTATCTGACTTTAAACTTCTACCAGTCCGGATAATCAAACCTGACAAAGGGGGAGGGCTTGTGATTTTTAACAACAGTATGTATATTGAAAAAATGTCTTCTGTCTTGAATACATCAGCTTATTGTCCCTCGTCTATTAGTGAAATGAATGGTAACAACAGGAGAATCAAGGGCTACCTTAGGGACATGTTCCTGGAAGGCAGAATTGATATGGACCTTTACAACTTTTTAGATACTTCTTTCCCAAAAGTACCCATGATGTTTGGCATCCCTAAGATACACAAAAACCTTGATAACCCACCCATGAGGGCACTTATAGATGGAAGGTTTTCAATGACTTACAACAGCTCTAAACTGATTGACCACATCATCTTAAAATATTTAAAGAATATACCTTCAATATGTAAAGACTCTTGGTCTTTCCTCAGTAGCATCGATAGCATTGAATACAACCACGATCTTAATTTTCTCACAATAGATGTGGTTGACTTATATACATCGATACCCCATCAGGAAGCTACCGAGTGGGTTGGGTTAAAACTGGAAGATTTGGGTGCCACTAAAAATGAAATCAGCATAGTAACAGAACTGTTAGATATAGTCCTTGATTCCAATTTCTTCATTTTTAATGAAAAAATCTTCTTACAAAAACAAGGCATAGCCATGGGCTCCCCATGTGGAGCCAGTGTGGCTAATATTTTCATGGCCTTTTGGGAAACTAAATTTCTTCTATCAAACCCCATTTTTAGTGGTCAGATCTACTTCTACACGCGCTACCTGGATGATATTTTCATCTTGTTCAAAGGTAGCGAAGTGGAAGCTGACTCTCTAGTGGACTACATGAATCACACCACCTCCTTTTTGAGGTTTACATCTACTTTTTCTGTTAGATCAATTGACTACTTGGACGTAAACCTTAGCAAAGATGACACTGACAAGATGTACCTATCTAAAGTATTTAGGAAATCTACATATTGTAATTCTCTATTACACTACTCTAGCCAACACCCTTTCAAACAGAAAAGGGCTATCGTCAAGGGCCAGTTGGTCAGAGCGGTACGTATGTGTAATTCTGACTTAGCATTTAGGGAAGAATGTCAGTTCCTTAAAAACCAGTTCCTGAATAGGGGTTACCCGAACTCACTAATCGACGAAATTACCATTGAAATCGAAATAAAAAAAAGCAGAAGGTCTTTTCAAACCCCTTTTAAAATTTCAAATCGATTCGGTGATGAATGAAAATCCAGCTGTTTGTACAGAGCTGAATGATGATCATTCTCAACTAGTAAGTAGGGCCAGATCGGATAACCTGACCAAATGTAAATCTGTCACCAGCTTTATAACAGCTTTTAGCAGTGATGCAGGGAGAATATGCAACATTCTGAGCAAAAACTGGGATTTCATCAGGAATGACATCCACCTTTTTGAAAAATTAGGTCCCTTTCCTAGGGTGGTGTTTAGAAAAGGAAGGAACCTTAAAGAACTCCTGCAATCGAGACATGAGTTAAACTTTATTAAATGTAAAGGCTCTACCCCCTGTGGTTCCTGTAATTGCTGTCAACTCATAAAAACAGGCTGTTCGTTCGTAGTGAATGACAGTAAATATTACATTCATCATACAATCAACTGTAACACAACTTCAGTTATTTATGGAGCATTTTGTAATGCCTGTCCTGCATTCTATATAGGCAAGACGGATCGTAAATTACGGCAGCGTATTTACGAACACGTCTATGCCATCAGGACTGTCAAACAGGAAAACGCTTTAGCCAGGCATATTGAAAATTTTCCTGAACATAAATTTTACTTTATGGGAATTGATCATATTCCGATCAGTATCAGAGGGGGGGCCCCTGTCACTGTTACTGGAACTCCGCGAATTGGAATGGCAGATTAAGCTTAATGCTTTCCACTGTCCTGGCCTTAATGATAACTGTAACATCTCAGTAGTATTAAAAATGAGAAGTTACATAAAATAGGGAGAATGGTTTCAGTTTATGTTTTGGTATAATATATGACTTTTTTTCATCTAAAATTTTTTATACTGAGGTGTTACCAGTTGCTTGTTACCACTTTCCATTTTCATCTATAGAGAAGTGATTAGTTGTTTATTCCCTTTTTATGAATAGTTTCACAATATGGTCACCTCCATTTATTTAGGTGGGTAGTTTCATGGCTTGTAGACGTACTATTGGATTGATTTGGTCACATATATAGGCATATTTTACCTTGTGATAAATCATCTGCATTTGTTTTTATTCCCCTATTGGGTCCTTTTTAATGTGTGCATTTGATGGACTTTCCGATCACTGTACTTGTATTTGTACTTTAATTAAAAAGTCTTCATTTTAATTTAAAAAGATTTCTTAACGCTGTTAACTTGTCAGGGTGTCTTTAAATTATGTTTAAGGAAGTAGTGATGTCACTACGATACACCTGACTCTGATTTTAATTTAAAGGCCTTGGCGCCAAATCTTTTATTTGTTCTTTCTGAGGAAGCTGCCAGCTTGCACTGACAGTGAAAACGCTCTTATTTTCAATAATAAAGTTGCGTTCAAGTTTTGTCTGAAAGTATTCTGTTTTCTTTGTGGGTGATTTCCAGGACGTACTCTCGACTGCTCACTCTCCGGTTTGACTTGCTCAGTTTGTGTTGCCGCTCTTCTCCAGTAAATTGTGGATGCTGCAAAGAGGACTTTTGGGTAATATGAAAGACTGAAACAAATCTAATTTCATGAATTTTAATTGTACCCTAACTTAGGAATGTGGTCCATTCCCATCATGGTATTAGAAATCCAAAAGACTTGGAGAAATTAAACAAAGCAATTCTTGATTCTCTGAGTTCCCAGTGGAGCCCTGCATCTTCAGTTCAGCTCTTTGCCTTTTGTACTCCCCTCAGTGCATTCACAAAATAGATAGTTCCAGATTTTGCTTACCTCAGGCATAAGGATCTCCACATTTACCCATATCTGTCTGATTCAAGCTTATCCCAGGAGGGATATACCTAGAGTCTAAGCTTCACTGTGACAAACCTCTGTAATCTATGCATCTTCAAATATAAATATATCCTTTCTGACAGGAAGACACTTGTGTAGGTAATCATGGACATTAAATCAAGCAAGTTGTTTTTGTCTCCAGTGAGGCTCTACCTCCTAATTGTCATTTTGAAAACAGTGTCCAGAAATACAGCAAGAGAGGTGATGAAAGCCCTAGGATATACATCAGCTTCCCTTCTTTTCATTCCTCCAGCCAAACTCTATGAAAGAAAAAACAGTGGTACCTGAAGAGCATGTGAGTGCAGCTCCAGCATCTACTTACTGGAACAGGTTACCATTTATCCCTGCAGTTCAGAAGGAATTCAAATGGTATGCTGGACAACCAAGGGAAGCTCCTCCTTCAGGAATTCAAACCCGAACAACCATGCCAGATTTTGCCTGGGGTGCTCACAGATGACTGAAAGTCCACGGGGAATAAAATCCTGAGGATGAAAATAAGCATTTTAATAATAAGGAAATGTTTACTTTCATTTATAATTTTCAGGATTACTTGCAACTTTTAGGGATGGTCTAGTTGATGTCAAACACAACCACAGTCATCCAGTAGAACCTAGATCCCTTCAGAGTAGAATGCCTTAACTGATCAGTTATTCATCTCTTCTGCCAACCAGCATGAATGGAGGTTGGATCCACAAGTATTGCATAACCTGGGCCTACTTCAGGGACCTCCAGCAATCTATCACCTCACCCCTAAACAACACTTCAAAAGTTTCTGATCAAAGTATTTCAAGCAGGATCAATGTATGCTTTTCTTGTAATTTCCCCTTCACAACAAAACTCTTCAAGGCAAGGAAAGACAGAGAAAATCAAATTCTGATAGCCCTCTTCTGGCAAGATAAGCCTTTTCCTATCTTTAAGTGAGGTGAAGAGAGTTCCAGATTCTGATATCATGTACCTTTTTAGATGAGTCGAGGAAGACACTAATAAGCTCAAACCTCAAAGCCTGAAACTAACAGGCTGGAGGCTAAGACTTTGATCTTCCCCATCCCAAGTCTTAACCTCCAACCTGAAACTAACAGCCTGTAAGTTAAGACTTTAATCTCTCTCCCATCCCCAGCCCCACTTGGAACTGCTTCCCATATAGCAAGAATCCTGCAGTTAATATATTTATATTTTTAAACATGTTTGTTAAATCATAGTTTATATAATGACATGGGGACACATACATTAATAATCTAATGACATTTTCATTATTTGTATGCAGTGGACCTGCTATCATTCACTCTGTCATTACATAAATTACTCACTTCCTGCTGTTTTTGCTCCCATTATGGAACACCATTCTGCATGCTATTGTTCCCACAAATTTCATTTACTTATATGTAATTAATTTCCTTTTATAAAGAATCCACCTCCACTTCTTTTATCTCTTTTACAATATTCAGCACTCCCATAGCAATTGGTTAAGATTTTGATTTACATTTTGTAGTACTTATCTTTTTTGGCAGCTAATAATACTAAACGTAGTAAGGCCTTACTATGTCTAGGCAATTCAGATCCTGTGTTCCAGCTCAAAACAGAAAATTTCATTAGTTACAACCATTTACTCCTCCAACATTTCTGACAGAGCACTCTTTAAGGATTTTTTTTAAATCTGCCAACTTGTTACATTCCCAAAAAAAAAACGTTCTCAGTTACCTCTCCTTTTTCCCCATCACATCTCCATCATTTATTTATTTATCCTTTGTTGACTGAGTTAGTTCTAATAAGCTAGTAGCCTCTTTTCAGAGGGCACATGAGGTTTGACAAGCCTTATCTGCAAGGCCATGGAGCGTATTATCATGGAACTTATAAACAAAGACATTGGCAACCTTCAAACACTGGACCCCACCCAGTTTGGGTTCATGAAGTGCCGATCTTGTCTCCTGAACCTGATTGACTTCTTCGAATCAGTCTCCAGTGCCATGGACAAGGGTAAGGTGGTCCACACAGCCTATCTAGACCTTGCCAAGGCCTTTGACACCATCCTCCACTCTGGAATCATAGATAAATTTACTAAACTGGGCATTAATTCCTATGTCACCCAATGGGTTGCTAACTGGCTTACTGATAGAACCCACACTGTAAAAGTAGCCTGCTCCAAATCCAGCTCCAGACAAGTGACAAGTGGAGTACCTCAGGGTTCAGTCCTGGGACCGCTCTTGTTTGGCATCTACTTCTCTGAAGTACAGGACAACACTAAGGGACTCTGGCTAACAATGTTTGCAGATGACTGCAAACTGGGAGCCATTATTGAATCCCCAAATGATGTGGATACTCTACAAAAGGGCCTTACAGAAACAGATGCTTGGTGCCAGAGCCATGGGCTCAAGCTCAATGCCAAGAAATGTATAGTTATCCCCTTTGGGAAAAAACATGTATCTGTGAATGACCATATAGGTGGCAGTACACTAAACACCAAAAGTGTGATAAGAGACTTAGGAACACAGGTGGACAGTGGTCTCACCTTCGATAACCACATCGCCACAACAGTCAGGAACTCCTTCTATGTGGCACACCTCATCACTAAGGGCTTTTCATACAGACAAAAGGAGGTCATTGTCCCACTGTACTCATCCCTCATTAGACCCATTATAGAATATAATGCCCCATTTGGTATGTACCTCTCAAGACATCTGCAACAACTGGAAAGGCCGCAGAAATACCTCACTAAAAGAATCACAGGCCTAAAGCAGATGCCCTATGTTGACCGCCTTAAAAAACTCCAGCTATACTCTGTCACATATCGTCTACTCAGAGGCGATCTCTGCTTAACATACAAGGCCATGTCAAACCCAGAGCTGTTGGACATGCTACACTTAAAGAAATCCCAATCCGTCAGAGCCACATGCTCCAGGGATCTAAACCTTGTCATCACAATAAACAAAACATGCTGGAGGAATAGGTTCCTGACCCAGAGACTCCCCAGACTCTGGAATAGATTGCCCATACATGTCAAGCAGAGTGCCTCTTTGGCCCTCTTCAAAAGGAACCTTGACGATTGGATGGGAGAAAGGAAATTCACCCCGGGGATCACGTCAGTCACCCTGTTAGACAGGGGTCTAGGGAAGTAAATAGTGTGGGAAGAAATAGCCAGGGAATTGTTATGGTTAGGCTTGTATAGGCACTAGGGCTGATAGCCTAGTACTAACCTATGAACCTATGAACCTATGGTATTTATACTACTAGGGGAAATGTAGTCATGGCATCTGGGAACTTCCCTTACTCTTTGTAGTAAGGGGAAGCATTTGTCTGTGGCACAACAGACTTCTTCCTGTTCCAGGCAAGGAGGTGGCCTAGAGAAGCAGGGAGAAAACATGGCCAATTCAGCTTGCGCTGAAACTGGAATGAAAGTTACTGAAAATGTAGTCAAAATGGTAGAATTGCTACCAGACATTTTTTCTGATGATGTGGGTGCAGAAAAAACAGTGATATTGGAGGAAGAAGGAGATTGTAGCTGAAACAGAGATGGATTCAGAGGAAAGCTTTCAGAGGAGATTATTTGAAGGAGAGACAGTTATGTCTGAAAAATGCATAATTACAACCCTCCAGTTGGATGAGTATTTGGAAGAAATGGTAAACCAAAGTGAGCCAGAAAATGGAGCAGCAATTTCATGGAGCAACATCATGGAAAAATAGAAGAAAAGGGAGAAGAAGAAGAGACTGTGCCAGAAAAAGTTCCATAGACAAAAACTTATGCACAAAGTGTTGAAGAAGGAGCAAAGAAGAAAGAATAAATAAAAGGAACCAAAAAGAAGTATACAGTATGTGTGAGCAGTAAAAAAAGAAGAACGTTTGGACAGGTATGAGGTTTGGGACTCTCTCATTTATAGTACCTTTGGGTGTCAAAGCAAAAGAGGTAAGAGCATTTATTTAAATTAATAAGGAGACTTTTCGTGACTCGATATTTGAGACTAGACAGGTCATGGACATTTTTTTGGGTGTATACGAACTAAAGAAAAATGTTTATCCATGGTCAGAATATGTGGTCAAGCTTTTTACAGACAGAAAAAAGAAGAATTATCCAGTTTAGAACTGAAGCTGAAGCAAAAAAACTGAAAGAACATTTGTTAACTATATGTAAAGAAGTAATGGATAATACAAAAATATATGATGAAAAAGGACTATGGAATGTGGAGTAATACTGAAAATGGAAAATGATAATGTTATGCACGTACCTAGTATTGTTAATGTACATGGTAATAGGTGTTTTATGAAAGACTTGTTATTTTTGTGGAAAAATTATCATTTAATCAATGATTGTGATAAAATATGTTATTTGTTAAGTAAAATGGGGCATAATGCAAACATAAAATGTGATTCAAAGTGCAAAAAATGTGGCAATACTGCTCATTCATGGCTAGAATGTGAAATGAATGTGCAAGAAAATGAAAATTAAGTTACACAAGAGAAAGAGACAGAAGAATGTGTTATACAAGAAGATGTAAAAAAAGATGTGACTGTTAAAGAGGTTGTACATGAAGTTAAAGAAAGTAACAAAGCAAAACAAACAGAGGAGACAAGTGAGGAAGAAGCTGACTGGTGTACAGTAATAAATAAAAATAATTTGATAGAGAAAAGAGTTAAAAGAAAGGAAAAAAATCAAAAATATAATGCTTAGAAAAAATAAAAAAGGAAAGGGCTAAAGATTTTATTATGCTAACTGCTCTTAAAATCTGAAAATATTAGCTTTAAATGTGAACAGTATGAAAAATCTTACAAGGAGAATAGATATCTTACAATGGTGTGCTGCAGTAGAGAATAGGTATATTACAATGGTGTGCCGCAGTAGAGAATAGGTATATTACAGTGGTTTGCTGCAGTACAGAATAGGTATATCACAATGTTGTGCTGCAGTAGAGAATAGGTATATTACAATGGTGTGCTGCAGTAGAGAATAGGTATATTACAATGGTGTGCTGCAGTAGAGAATAGGTATATTACAGTGGTGTGCTGCAGTAGAGAATAGGTATATCACAATGTTGTGCTGCAGTAGAGAATAGGTATATTACAATGGTGTGCTGCAGTTGAGAATAGATATCTTACAATGGTGTGCTGCAGTAGAGAATAGGTATATTACAATGGTGTGCTGCAGTAGAGAATAGGTATCTTACAATGGTGTGGTGCAGTAGAGAATAGGTATATTACAATGGTGTGCTGCAGTAGAGAATAGGTATATTACAATGGTGTGCTGCAGTTGAGAATAGATATCTTACAATGGTGTGCTGCAGTAGAGAATAGGTATATTACAATGGTGTGCTGCAGTAGAGAATAGGTATCTTACAATGGTGTGGTGCAGTAGAGAATAGGTATATTACAATGGTGTGCTGCAGTAGAGAATAGGTATATTACAATGGTGTGCTGCAGTAGAGAATAGGTATATTACAATGGTGTGCTGCAGTAGAGAATGGGTATATTACAATGGTGTGCTGCAGTAGAGAATAGGTATCTTACAATGGTGTGGTGCAGTAGAGAATAGGTATATTACAATGGTGTGCTGCAGTAGAGAATAGGTATATTACAATGGTGTGTTGCAGTAGAGAATAGGTATATTACAATGGTGTGCTGCAGTAGAGAATAGGTATATTACAATGGTGTGCTTCAGTAGAGAATAGGTATATTACAATGGTGTGCTGCAGTAGAGAATAGGTATATTACAATGGTGTGCTGCAGTAGAGAATAGGTATATTACAATGGTGTGCTGCAGTACAGAATATGTATATTACAATGTTGTGCTGCAGTAGAGAATAGGTATATTACAATGTTGTGCTGCAGTAGAGAATAGGTATATTACACTGGTGTGCTGCAGTAGAGAATAGGTATATTACAGTGGTGTGCTGCAGTAGAGAAAAGGTATATTACACTGGTGTGCTGCAGTAGAGAATAGGTATATTACACTGGTGTGCTGCAGTAGAGAATAGGTTTATTACAGTGGTGTGCTGCAGTAGAGAATAGGTATATTACAGTGGTGTGCAGCAGTAGAGAATGGGTATATTACAATGGTGTGCTGCAGTAGAGAATAGGTATATTACAATGGTGTGCTGCAGTAGAGAATAGGTATATTACAATGGTGTGCTGCAGTAGAGAATAGGTATATTACAATGGGGT